>NW_023997493.1:0-21386 GCF_015586225.1 Lucilia sericata
AAAGTACAACTCCTTTTAGTTGTTTATATATGTATATTTGTATTATCTTTATCTTTGTTAAAACTAACTTTTGTAGCAGAAAATTAGTTGCAAGCTGTAAGTGAAAGAAAACTGAAATACAAAAGATAATCTTTTACTGCCACTTTATCCGGTGTGTTGTTGTAGGAAATAACAAAAAATTACCTAGTTAAGATGTTATACCCTATAAACGTTATTTACTCAAAGTCCAGCTATGGAAATATAATGCACTCTAACTATGTAGTTGTTTATAAATATTTGCTAGTTAGTTTTTAATTTTCTTTTATTTGCAAGTAATTTTAAGAAGTTTATTTACTTTTTTTCCATTACGTTCGGTTCATCCCACAGCGCCAGTTCTGCTTACCAAAAGTGGCCCTCTGGGCACATTATATAACAACCACAGCCTTCATACCAAGAAAGGTGAGGTTCTGATCCATTTATAGTTTGAGAATAGGTTAAGATCGTTTCGACCCTAAGGCCTATAATCATTTGCTTCACCAGATAAGATTATTTTACATAATTTTTAAATGTACCAGCTATCCTGAGGTAAACTTCGGAGGGAACCAGCTACTAGATGGTTCGATTGGTCTTTCTGATAGTTTCTAAACATGAGGATCATCATGTTACGGTTAAAAGCTGTAATTATCGCAGCAAAAAGATCGAGCCTTCAGTAAAAACTGAAAGAGTGAGAAGTTCGACAAAGAGTCAAGGCATCCGAAAAAGACAGTGATTTCAACTAACGTCTAACCACCTGTTTGGCTTATAATTTGCCTTTCGTGACGGATGTACTCTTTGTAAACGAGGGTGAAGATCATCAACACTTTAGAGAGGGGACACTTGAAAAATAATCTTAAGCTTTTTGTCTGTCTCCTCGTTATCTATGGAGCCACGATTGACTTCCTCGTAGGACAAGCACATGTTAAAGTAGTTAGTCACCTGGACAGTCGGTGGCTAGATGTATTCCTAAGTGATAGGTTAAATAGTTAGTTCAGGACTGTCCCACCTAACTGCTGGGAACTTCTTTCAACACTTTAGATAGGGGACACTTGAAAAACAATCTTAAGCTTTTTGTCTGTCCCTCCGTAATCTATAGCGCGACGATTGACTTCCTCGTAGGACAAGCACATGCTAAAGTAGTTAGTCACCTGGACAGTCGAGGCTAGAGGTATTCCTAAGTGATAGGTTAAATAGGTAGTTCGGGACTATCCGACCGAACTGCTGGGAACCTCTTTCCAAAGTCTAAATTTATAACTTTTACATATTCTTTCGATACTCCTTATATGGACAACAACAACAAAAAAACTAAATAATTCATATTTCTCTTTAAATAAATCTAAATAAAACATATATAATGTATATGTGTGTGTATGTGTAATTCGCAGTATTTTTTTAAATTTAATACTGCAAGTAGAAAAATGTCATAAACGATAAGAAATATTGTTCAAGGAGACAACAAACCATTAAATAAGTATAATACAGCAATATATCAATATTACAGAAAGACAGCAAGCAACATGAACGTATAACCAACCCACCACTATCGACTACTAAAACAGGAAGACGACATCAGACAATATCTAAAAGTCTGACACAGAAGCAATATACATTTGGGAATATTTTTTTTATAAACTTTATAAAAAAAAAAATAATGAATTATGTATTTATAAAAAGTTAAGAGTTAGTTTGTGACAAACATTTGTGTACGCTACAGCTAAATCCTTTATATAGGATATAGAGGACTTTATTGAAAAACACTAGAATGAGATTGTACTTCCAGCGCCAACAGAATAGTTCATTATTCGATATTTTCTCAATATGATTAGAAATATGATTTGGTTGATTTGAATTTGAAATCGTATTTTATGTTTAAGAATAGATTAGAACGCTTTAATGTAGGGTATTTGTAAGTAAATATACAACTAACAAATTTTCTTAGAAGAATTAAATTAAAAATATTTTTCAATTAATATTGATTTTTGCAAAGATTCTTGATTACAGCAAAACATATGTAAAGAATGTCATAAATATTTTCATTATGTAATTTAATTTTCTAAGATACTTTTGGTAATTAAATATGTCCTTACAATTAGAGAACACCGTTTGTATTGCATACTCATTATACCCTACACCACTTTAGTGAGGAGGGTATATTGGTTTTGTGCTGATGTTTGTAACGCACAATAATATTGGTCCTATACTCACCTTAGAGTATAGCAATCGGCTCAGAATTATTTTCTGAGTCGATTTAGCTATGTCCGTCCGTCTGTCTGTCTGTCCGTCCGTCCATGTAAACCTTGTAATCAAACTACAGGTCGCAATTTTGAAGATAATTCAATGAAATTTGGTACATGATCTTCTATTGTCCCAGGGACGAAGCCTATTGATATTTTCAGAAATAGCTTCAATATATCAATTCACAATCATAGTCGTAACACTGTATCGTTGTATGTTATAAAATTTTTATACCCTACGCCACTATAGTGGGGAGAGTATTATGCGTTTGTGCTGATGTTTTTAAAAATATTGGTCCTACACCCACCTAAAGGTATACCAAACGGCTTAGAATCACTTTATTTCCGTCCGTCTGTCCGCATGTCCGCCTCTACAGGTCACATACTCTTCTTTTGATTCAAGGACAATGCTTATAGAAAAAGTTTAAAATCGGTTCAATATTTCGCCTAGTCCCCATACAGCCGTACCCACCGAATAGGATTTTTGTATCCCTCCAAAAAAACCGGCAAAACTTAGTTTTGTATAACTCTTGTTGTTGTTGTTGTTGTTGTAACAGCTAAAACTATAAAATAATCTAGTTGAGGGGTTCTACTTCAATGTCCAGGCCTAAAAATTGGGCTACTTTAACTGGATGCGTCCATAAATCCATTGGACGGAGTGAAGTAGGGTTGACCCTGACCACATGCAGGACATTCATTGGATTCGACACGGTCTATACGTGACCAGTAGGCATTGAGCCTGTTGCTCAATCCCGATCGTAGTTGTGCCAGAAATACTCTTGTTTTCGGCGGCTGGTTTTCTTCCGCTATGGGCGATTTCCAAGTAGGACATTCATGCGGTATCCTGCAACCGCGGAATTTATAGCGTCTCTATGAATGTCGTTCAAAGCTGCCGTATACGAGGACAGAACCAATGGATCCTGAACATATGTATCTGCATATGTTTTCCTGGTATAAACGAAAATTTTTCCTGACATGCCTCGGGGGAGCATCCAACTGTGTGATGTTAAAGTGACATCCCAGGAAGAACTTTTTAGTCAACATGACATTGTGTTCCTTGACTGGGAGAACCTTCGTTTTCTCATGCAGCTGATGTTCCGAGGTAATTTGTAAGCAGCCCGTTACAGTTCTTAGGGCGACATTTTGGCAGCTTTGAATGTTTCTCCACTGGCTATCACTGAACGAAGGTGACCACACTGGAGCAGCATAATTAACCACTGACCGACCAATCGTTTTATACGTAGCTAACAAGGTTTCTTTATCCATACCCCAAGTGCTGCCGGCTAGCGCTTTTGTATAGGTCTAGCCCATAGCCCTCATACAAAGTCCTCTTCATAAAATGACTTAAAGGTCAAAATTCACTTATAAACACTAATATCACGATGATATTCTACATAAATTACTTGAATATGGACGTAAGTGCCTTTATAAAATTGTTTAAGGATATGCCCATATTAACTCCCTGTCCTCATAAAACTCCTCGTTTTGAAAATCCCTTTTTATACCCTTTACCTTCGTGAAGGGTCTGTCAGCCTGTCTGACTGTCTGTCTGTCTATCTGTCTGTGTGACCGTCTGTGTGTTTGTTGAAATCAAATTTCTGCAGAACTCAGATATCTTCGGCATCCAAATCATCAATAATTCTGATAGACATGCTTTCGAGGAGTTTCACCTTAGTGAAGGGTATAACAAGTCAGTCTGTCTGTCTATCTGTCTGTCTGTCTGTCTGTCTGTCTGTCTGTCCGTCTGTCTGTCTGTCTGTCTGTCTGTCTGTCTGTCTGTCTGTCTGTCTGTCTGTCTGTCTGTCTGTCTGTCTGTCTGTCTGTCTGTCTGTCAGTCAGTCAGTCAGTCAGTCAGTCAGTCTGTCCGTCTGTCCATCTGTCTGTGTGTTTGTCTGTCTGTATGTCCGTCTTTGTGTCTGTTGAAATCAAATTTCTGCAGAACCCAGATATCTTCGACATCCAGATCTTCAATAATTCTGACAGACAAGCTTTCGAGAAGTTTCCTAAAATCAGCAAAATCCGCCAATATCCCAGACAACCTCTGAAAATTTTATAAAAAAAGAGAATCCTAGTGCATGCTTTGAAACAAAAACCAAAACAACATACCCTTATTCAAAAAACGTATGTGTGATTATATGTTAGTTTTTTTGCTTTGAGTATTTTGTTGGCTTTTTGTGTGTTTTATTTCGTTTGGCGTTAGTTGTTGTTGTTTTATGTTTTGTTATTGCATATTGTAAAAATTTACCTATTGTAAAAAATTTTAAAATAAAGTACAATCATATAAAATGTATTTAGAAACTAAAGAATATAATTGTACATGCAATTAGTTAAATAAATAATTAATAATTCCATAAGTATTACAGCAGTCATTATCAATTAAGTTATTAAACGGATTTAACTGTACTTAAATTTATATAAATAAAAAATCCGCTTTAAAATAAACTTTAATTTGCTGTAAAAGCACATACTCACACACATGCATATACATGTTTTTATATTAAATTTCATTGGAAATTTACTGGAATTAGTTAAAATTCATAAGGCTGAGCCACATATATTGAATTATTTTATATGTATAGAAAATTAAATTTACCAAAATTTTTGTAAATAGATTCATTACCATGTGTCTAAAGTACTTATTTACTTAGTTGGCTTTGAAGAATTACTGGTAAATTAAAGTAAATTTATACTGTTGCTAACAAACGAGTATACGAGTGAGTAAATATTAGGGTGAGTATTTTTTAGGAAACAAGGGTACACTGAATTTACAATAGGGTTTGTAATATAACGAACACCATGTTATATACATACATTTATTCCGTATCTTTATAAGATTCTAAGAACATCTAGCTCAGTCCGTCTCTACGTCATCTGAAAGAGCGAAGCTGTTTGGAGGCTGAAATTTTCCTAAAATATTATCTGTTTAAGCAAATTTGATGTTGTTTAAAAAGTCATAAATACTATTTGATTATGCTTCAGTAAGATTTTAAATACTCCCCTAATATATTAATAAATGTCTGTATATTCGTCTGCAAATTTTTTGTTTCTCTAATTAAATGCCAATTATTTCTACATTCTTTCAACACTTGAATGATTTCAAACATTGATAAGATAACTAAGGGAAATAATGGCAAGGCATTTGTTATTAAACCCTTTTAAACAATTCATTATATATCTATGATCATAGTAGTCCGCCTATTGAAAATTTAGCGTTAATATTATCTATATGAATGTTTAGGCGAGAATGGTTGGAACACAAATAGTGGACGTGGTACAGCCCATATTAGTAATAAACTAAAATTCGTATATCTATGAAACTACAACAGCTAATTATTTAAAATTTTGTTGGTTATGTTAGGTTGATAGGAAGATGTATAGTACATCAAATCCGGCCACTAATCTAAGAAACTAAAAAGTTAGAGTTTTATAGTAATGTAAGAATACTTTTACTGAAATCGAAAATTATATTAATATTCGCAGCATGGAATATGATTAATGAAATGATAACTCCGGGGCCTTTTATTAACAGATGTCTCTATCATGGCTTTCATTGTTTAAAGGTTGTCATGGGAAGGACAGAAAACTTTTAAAGAAATCAAATTCTGATAGATTCATGTAACTTTAACAAACATAAATCGGCGCTGAATACGTCAGTAGGTGTCCTGAAGTAAGGCCTATAGAAAGGCCCGCTTTATTTGTCCGATAAACAACGAGAAAAAATCGAAAATAAACTTGATGTAAACTTGTCATATAAAAGTCAAAGTATACGCATCCTCATATTTATACACGAGCAGAAATTCTAACTGACATATGTATGTACATTTGCTTACTTACAATAGGGTGGCCCAAACCTAATGTTTTATACCCTACACTATTGTGGTGGGCAGGATATTATGCGTTTATGCTGATGTTTGTAACACTCAAAAATATTGGTCCTACACCCACCTTAAAGTATACCAATCGGCTTAATCATAACTTTTTGAGTCGATTAAGCTATGTCCGTCCGTCTGTGTCTCCATGTAAACATTGTGCGCACGCTACAGGTCGCAATTTTCGAAAAAATTTAATGAAATTTGGCACCGAATAGGGCTTTTGAGCTCATAATTATGTTAAATGTTCTAGTATCTCTTCAAAAATCGGCATAAAGTGTTTTTATATTCGTCTAAATTATACTTCCGATGTTCGTAATGATCGGTCCATATTTGACCTATACAAATCAAAATTCACTTATAAACACTAGTATATCGATTAAGTTCTTCATAAATATCTGTAATGTAAACGTAAATCCCTCTATCAAAATGCATTATGATAGGCCCATATATAACCGGGTCCCCATATATCTCCTCTTTTGGAAAATCTCTTTTTATACCCTACACCACTTCAGTGGGGAGGGTATATTGGGTTTGTGCTGATGTTTGTAACGCACAATAATATTGGTCCTATACCCACCTTAAAGTATACCAATCGGCTCAGAATCATTTTCTGAGTCGATTTAGCTATGTCCGTCCGTCTGTCCGTCTGTCCGTCCGTCCATCCATGTAAACCTTGTAATCAAACTACAGGTCGCAATTTTGAAGATAATTCAATGAAATTTGGTACATGATCTTCTATTGTCCCAGGGACGAAGCCTATTGAAAATGGTTAAGATCGTTCCATTATTTCGCCTAGCCCCCATACAACTGAACCCCCCAATAGGGCTTGTAAACCTTTTAATCAAATTACAAGTCGCAATTTTGGAGATAACTCAATGAAATTTGGCACATGATCTTTTATAGTACCGTAGACGAAGCCTATTGAAAATGGTTAACATCGGTCCATTATTTTACCTAGCCCCCATACAACTGAACCCCCGAATAGGGCTTTTAAACTTTGTAATCAAACTACAGGTCGCAATTTTGGAGATAATTCAATGAAATTTGGCACATGATCTTTTATGTTACCGTAGACAAAGTCTATTAAAAAGGGTTAACATCGGTCCATTATTTCACCTAGCCCCCATAGAACTGAACCCCCGAATAGGGCTTTTAAGTTCATAATTATGTTTAATATACTCATATCTCGAAAAAAGCTGCAAAAACCAAGTTCTATACAAGATTTGATGACCCTCACGAATTCCATAATAATAGGTCCTCATATGGCCCTAGCCCCTATGGAAAGCCCCCATCAAAATTTCACTTAAATGTCCACAATTTTATTCAACAATAAACGGCTTAAGTATGTATATCTGAGGCAAGGTAAAATTCAATTTAAATGCTTTATCATTTTAAATAAATCACATTATATTTTTGTCAAAGGTGTAGGGTATTATATGGTCAGCCTCGACCGACTATAATTTCTTACTTGTTTTGTCAAAAAATTGTTAAAATATTTCGGAGTTAAGGTAAAGAACTAAAATGATTTTTTTATTAAAAAATAATCCACAATTTTTACATACGCACTAGTGTAGGGTATCATATGATTGGCCATGCCCGACTGTACATTCTTACTTGTTCTAACTTAACTTTATCAACTAGATAAACAAATCAAAGGCTCTGATAGGCACCAAAGTATATACCATTATCACCTTCTCCTTCATCAGAATGGTATATAAAAGTTTGTCATTCCTTTTGTAATTTCTTCTATATAATTTTCGGACTCTATATATAGTGGAGTCGATTAAGCTGTATTCATCATCCTGTTTGTTGAAATAAATTTTCTGACAACCTCCGATATCATCGGAGTCCAAATCTTAAATAATTCTATCACACATGATTTCGGGAAATTTGGTATTTTAAAGAGAAAAACGGTGAACAAATAACGGATATACATACACACATACATATGTATGTACAAATACCACATCTAATACAGAACCCAAAAACAAAATTGGAAAATCGTTCCATGGAACTACCACTAATATACATATATTATTTAATATATATATGTATGTAGTCTACATTTACTACATGTATGTAGTCTACATTTACTCAAGTGTCATGTCTTCTCTTTTCCCCCTAAAATTAAAATTAATATAAGTTAGAGGTTATTGAACGCATTAAAGTAGATACAATTTATTTCAAAGTCCTGCATACATAAAAGAATGTATAAATTTGTGAATAATATATTAAAGAATACGATTAAAATAATTAGGAAAGAGCAATAAACCTTTTACACCAAAAGCTAAGGTAATCGTATAAACTTTAAGATCCGAAGAAAGATGTGAGTTTCTTAAATAATTCACTTTTTGTTTTGAAATTTAGAGTGGGCGATGTGCCACTCCCACATTCAACATTGTTAAGAAAAGAGCTACAATCTTCAAATTTCGTTCGATTAACATTAATATCAATATTTCTGTTTGAAAGAAAAAGAGATGAACTAGAAATAGTGGGCATGGCAACTCCTGTAATAATTTTTCTTGTAGAAAATTATCACTTTAGTGTCCTTAAATAATCTAAGGTGTAGTCCATTTTGCAACTCTAATTAAAATTTAGAGCCATTGCAATATTGATTTAGTAAATCGCCTCCCAGAACTTTGGGGTAATTATAAACCCATGTAGTTGAAGTGTGTGTATATTCCGTGCACATTGTGTGTAAGTAGATTCTTAACTAGTGAGGATGTTCAATTTTTAACAAAAATATATATACACAGGAGTATTAAAAATCATTCGTTTCAATTTCCTATGTTTTTCATTTGTATTCTAAAGTTTGCTTTTTTAATTTTTTTTCAACTTTTTGTTGAATTTTCTGTTTTATACAATAAGCGTATTTAGTCTTGTTCTGTTGTATTGTATTCCATTGTATATAGTTGTATGTATTGTAAAAGTTTTTATATGGAATATTACTTTTAGCAAGAAACAAAAAAATGAGCTATTACAGCTGCGCTACTACGCGTTCTGTTTGTCGGCTATTAAACATTCAAACATGTGGGCAGAAAATTAGGTGTGGACTTATTTTATTTATAAATAGTAATAAGTTTTTCTAAAAAGTATTGCAAGTACTTTTCGGTTTATATTTTACAATAATAGAATAGAGACTATCTAGTAGAGTCCATTGGCTAGTCGATTGACCATTAAAGCTATTGATTAGTCTAATAAGTAGTCTAGTAACTAGTGCTGTAACTAGTCTAATGATCTATTGACTAGTATATTGTATAGCCTATTGTATAGATCCCTGACTAGACTATTGCATAGTATATTAAAGATACTATTAGTAAAACTATTGACTAGTCCACTGACTTGTCTATTGTCCAGTCTATTGACTTGTCCAGTAACTAGTCTTCTGAAGTGTGCATTGACTATTTAAGTAGTTAGTCCACTGACTAGTCTATTAGCCAATCTACTGATTAGATCAGTGACAGGACCGTTGAATATTCTTTTGAATAGGCTATTGTATAGTCTATTAAAGTGACTTTTGAAATATATATTCAATGGACTACTGAGTAACCTTTAAAGATGTCCATTTAGTAGTGTATTGACCAGTCCCTTGCCTTATCTATAAACTAATTCAAAGATTAATCTATAAGACACGCCATTGTGTAGTCATTTGTCTATTTCAGTCATTACTCTAAAGATCAGTTTATTGATTATTTAAGCTATTGACTAAATTAGTGATTAGTTTATTGACTAGATCAGTGACTAGATAAACTATTGAATAGACCATTGAATAGTCCATTGAATAGACTATTGAATAGACTATTGAATAGACTATTGGCTTGTCTTTTAACTAATGTATTCACTAGTCCTTTGACAAAACTACACAATAATCTCTAAACTAATCTATATACTAGTCCATTGGCTAGTCATTTGACTACTCTAGTCACTAGTCTATAGAATAGTTCATTGACTAGTCATTTGACTGCTCTTTTCACCTGTGTATTGATGAATCCATTGACTGGTCTTTTAATTTGTCCATTTACTAGGCTATTGATTAGTCCATTGACAAGTCAAATCATACTCATAGACAAGTCTACTGACTAGTCCAGTGATTAATCCATTGACAAGATTATTAACCAGACTATTGACTAGCTCTATGGCTAGACCGGTGAATAGTCCTTTGAGTTGGCTATTGAATAGTAAATTTAATAGACTATTTAATAGTTCATTTAACAGACTATTGACTTGTCTATTGACCAATGTATTGATCAGTCCCTCTACTAATCTGTAGACTAATCTATAGAGTGTCCTGTGTATTAATGACATTGGCTAGTCTATTAATTTGTCCATTAACTAGGCTATTGATTTGTCCATTGGCAAGTGTACTGAATAGTCCATTGTCTGGGCCATTGACTAATATATTAAGTGGTCTATTGAGTAGTGTCTAGCCTTTTGGCTAATCTATTAACTAGTTTATTAACTGGCCAATTGACTAAGTCATTGACTAAACTATTGGCTATCCCATCGACTGGACTATATTTTTTTGTCTACTTACTAGACCAAAGCTCATAGACTACTTCATACACTAGTAAGAGTAGTACACCTATTTTTCTATCCACAAGTGTAGCAACTAAATACTACTGCTTGTATGTGCAACATACACAGTCATTTTTTTCACTTTCTCTTTGATTTAATGTAGTCTTTTGTTTTGAATTTTTTTTTAACATGAATTTCTTTTCCAGAATACTATTGTATTTCAATAGCTAGATAATGTTTGCTATCTTTATTTGTGTAGCTACATTGGTTGTAGTAAGCTAAACACAAGGTTTGTAACATATAAGGTAATAAAAGAGCTTTTATAAGTTTATATAATCAATAGTGAAAAAATCTTTATCAGAAATAAAGTTTTCTCTATTAACACTAAAGTTGAAATGAATCCATGAATCCTAAGAAAAATTCTCTAATTTTGAATTTATTTAATAAATTAAAAAAAAAAAAAAAACTTAAAAAATTTTAAAGTCAAACGTTTATACCTAAATTTTATTTCCAAACATTCATTTTAGAAAATTTATAAATCTCAAAAGCTTAAAATAGTCTTATGTTCTAAAAAGTTCCAGCACAACAATTTTTAGCATTTTCGTTAACATGTCCCTAAGTTTTAATTCCTTGTTATTTTTTTCTCATACACAGAAAAAAGTTTGAGCATAAATATTATGAACAGCTTTCATTGACTAAAGTTAATAGTATTTAAGAATAAGTTCCTAAATTGTATGAATTTTTTCATTTTTATTTTTTTAAAAATAATCTAGAAGCCTTGACTTAAAAAATTAAAAATTTTCTTTCTATTTTTCTATTTGTTAAAAAATGTTTGAAATTTTCTTTGGAAAACTTTTTATTTCTTTATGATTTTTAGATTGAAAACAATGAAAATGCGCGTAACTTGCAGGATTGTCTGAAGAATGGATGTTTTGCTATATTGCTGATGTTTTTTTATTTCATATTTTGTTTTCCAATATTTTTATTTATTTTTCATAAAAATTCGCTAATTATTATTATTTTATTTTCTAAAAAAATGGAACATTGGATATTTATTGCAATGTAGATATTTATTACAATTTTTTATGAAAATCAAAGAAAATAAGTAAAAAAAAACCAAAAAGTTCATTCATGTACAAATTCATACATTTTATGAGCTTTTAATATTCCGAATGAAAATGGTTTGGGAAAAAAGTCATGTTCGATTCATACAATTTATTACAAAATTCATTCTAGTTATGTATTATTTTTTTCTGTGTACGCAGAATTTTGTTTTAATTTTTTGTTTGTTTGTTTTTGCCAAATATTTTTTATGTTTGCTAAGACTTTGTATTACGATCCGTAGTAGAAATTGGAGACATTAGTAGGAAAAATGCAGGAAGAAATGCATCAAATATTGTGTAACAAGCAAAAAGCTTTACTTGCAGTATTAAATGCAACAACTTTTTTTTTACAATACATATTATAGCACAAACATAACATAGATATAAAATAGAAGACATATTTAGTTTATTCTTCGATTACAAAAACAGTATGTAGTAGATAAAGTATGATGGATATTTAATATTAATCAATTTAATATTAATCATACGCCTACGAGTTACATTTTGTTATTAATATTTTGTTACCAAATTTGCCTTAATCGAAAGAAATAGAAGCCGAAAGGGGCAAGGTGTGTACTGGAAGGCTGATGAGGCAAAACCTGCAAGTTTATCACACGGGGTCGAGCGTTGTCAAACAAAACAGTTGCATGCGATATGACATCTATTGTGTATCCAGTGTTTTTCAGTTATACACATATACATAGCTATAACTTTTTTAGTTTTTTCTCTTAAGAATTTTAGACATTTCGACATTAATATCTCTAATGTTTAGCAATACTTATAAAATTTTGTCCATTTTACTAATATTGTTTTAGTTTAATTTTTTTTTCTTAAATCCTGTCAACAGTCTCCAGTTTAATAAACTTCAGTTAGAAGTTTTTTTCTTGCGAAGTTGTGAAACTCAAAACGCTTGTCTGTTTAATGTTCTATATGAAAATTCTATTTTTACGTTTCCATTTGAATGTTTTGTTTAAAAGTACAATTCTTTGTGACTTTTATTACGTAGGAGTATACAATGGTCTAGATACGTTTATTTTGGAAATAATTTGGTATCTAATGAACGATAGTGAAGAAATATCATATAGTAGGAGCTGAGATATGTTTAAAGTTATATGAAGTTTTATTTGTTATGTTATCTATAACTTAAAAATTTGGATTTCTCAACAAATAGCGTAGTGTTTTACTTTTTTGATTCATAAAAGTGCCACTGAAACATACAGAGAGCTTATGGAGAAGTAACCCGTCGCACTTTACATGATCACCCGACCACGGTGGTCGTTTTCAATCACAGACTGCGAAAAAGCCCGTTGTGATCCCTTTTGTGGCAATTTTTGTACATGGCGGTTATCGAAGTACTTTGCTCCAGTACTTCATCCGTCTATTCTCAAGCCATTGTTGCCGTTTCATAACTTCCAAGACGCTTCAGAAGTGCCGCATCCGTTTACAACCACGCAGATAGAATGATCTCTGTTGATTCGGCAGGATATTCCCGATATACGAATCCGTCTAATAAGCCAAAAACAAGTTCTTGCTCACAGAGGACTCACTATAGCCACTCCTAGGGGTTTCAATTGTCTTAACGCAAAAGCATTGAACTTATCCCGAAATATTGATTTCAAAGTACATCACTATTTAAACAGACATTTTTTTTACCCAAATTTAGTTTAACCATAACCATTACATACATTCCAAAGGGGAACATTTCCAACAACCATTGCTGGCTACCGGTTCCCCTGGTACCAGATAGGTTAGGTTTTCTGGTCAGAATGCGAGTCTTTCAGTTTTTAGTTTCTGCAGACTAGAGTAAGTGATAACACCTCTATACCCAGGTATGGCTGTAACATCCATGTTAGGTTAAAAATGGATTGATATAACATTCCTCAGCTGGGTGCTTATGGTAAATGTGTTTCATCAGTTCCAACGTGCAAGAGAAGAGAAGACAAAGAAGTTTGAAACTAAAAATTTTGAAGGCCAACTACTATAGGCATTGGGTGCCCCGGTAGGTAAGTTGGTAGTGTGCTAGTCTATCAGTCTGGGAGTTAAGGGTTCGATTCCCACCAGTGACTCTGGTCTGCTACACTACAATGGGCGTAGGGTCATCGTCACCCTGCTCGGTAAATTAGGTTAGAATATACAATTTGTAATTGTATTGCTCTGGTCGGAACGCGAGTCTTTCAGTTTATAGTTTCTGCAGACTAGAGGTAGTAATAACATTACTATACCCAGGTATTGCAATAACATCCATGTTATAATGGATTGATATAACATTCCTCAGCTGGGTGCGTATGCTAAATGTGTTCCATCAGTTCCAACGTGCAAGAGAAGAAAAGACAAACAAGTTTGGAACTAAAACTTTTGAAGGCTACTATGGGTTCGATTCGACTCTGGTCTCTGGTGGGAGCTTAAAAAATAATTTCGAGCAAAAATGTTTGCGATGCAAAATGGATGCATTACGATAATCCGAAACATATGGGATCGACACCACCAAAGCCTAATATACGTGGCGTTAACTCTTTCACGTACACGGGATGCCGGTGTCCCAATATTTTTTTAAATTTTTCTCGATGTAAAGCGTAATTTAAAGTTCACAGCTACAATAAACTAATTTATATTTTAGAATTTTATGCCAGTTCAAGACAAAAAGGATAATATCCTGCCATTTCCTTCGAAAACACTTATTCCACTTTTCATCAAAAATGATCAATATACGTCAAAATAAAGTGTGTTTTGATCACATTTTCATTAAAAGTCCAACGGTTTAGTTTTGTGCGTGAAGGGTTAAGATAATGATCGGTATTGAGAAGGACTAAAATGATCCTATCTATCCTACGCTCGATGCAATATTTAGAAAGTTTTTCCTCGCACGCCCTATAGAGTAGATCTTACCCCACGGTGCACCGTTCGACTACTAATTGTTTCGATCGATGTAGAACGTTCTCTCTGGAATATGATTCATTTCATAACAGGATATTCGAACTTGTTTCATTAATGGCCTGAAGTGAAGAGCAGTTCTCTTGACGCGGAATCCATATGTTGCCAGAAGGGTACTTTGAACAAATTTAAATCCCTCATTATTAAGTTATACATCCAATAATATTTATTTTGTTTATAAATTATACTTAATTATAACTTTGTTTACCATAAATTACTTTCAAATAATTCTTCTCTTTGCCAAAATTTGTCTGTTTAAAGACAATTTTGTACTTTTTTTTCTGCCAGTAAAAAAATCACTTTATAAACAACTTATGTCACATTATACAACTGTTTACTTAAGTTCTGTTGTGTTTTTTTTGCAGCCATTTTTTTGCCAGTAGTTTCACTACATGGTTTTTTTCTCTCAGCAAAAATAAGCAACAACATTTTTATGGTCCATATACCAGCCAAAAACGACCCTTAGGCGCTTTTAATGATAACTGCTACCAAACACAAATAGTACCATCTACTACACTGTGGATTCGACAATAAAGAACTGTAACTGAAAAATAGAAACAAAATATGTAAAAATATTGTACGTTAACACATAATAAACGTTAGTGAAAATAATGTTTTTTTTAACGCCTTAAGGGTGCGGTTTATTAATGAAGACCATATTCATTGATAAAATGCAAAATGAAAAGGGGTTTGAGAAATTTTGCTCATTTTTGTAGGGGGGTTAATATATGTATTTAAATTTATAAGAATTTAACAATTGCTTTCAATGATCATAATTAAATAAACTTTCCGAAGGGCCCAATATCTGGATCCTTCTGGTGCAAGTTTTTAATTAATATTACACAGAGGGAAATAGAAATATACACGCCTGGTACCAAATTGACACCAAAGAGTTTATAACAATAACAAAGAGTTTATAACAATAACATCAATAACATCCGTTGTCAAAGTATATACATACATACGACAACATTAAGTAATGTTGTCAAATCTAAATTTTATACACATCCGTTGTCTAAATGTTAACAAACGTGGTAAGCTCGCTATAGGCAACGGATTGTTTGTCAATAGTAAGCTTACAACGTTTGTTAACATTTAGACAACGGATGTGTATAAAATTTAGGTTTCGACAACGTATTGTTGCAATGTTGTCAACATTACATAGTGTTGTCGTACGTATGGATTGTATTGAAAAATTATAAACAGTTTGGTGTCAATTTGGTACCAGGCGTGTATATTTCTTTTTCCCTCTGTATAACTATATCAGCAAAAACTCACAGTTGGGCAATATTGAATAAGAACAATATTAATAAAATTGAACATGAACAGAAGAGAAGAAACGTTGTTGAGTTTAGGTTTTGAAACTGGACCTGATTAACCTATCTACTTGAGTCCATACGTCCCTTATACAGAATATGTAATCTACTAGTCATTAGAAGTTCCTCCATCATGAAACGAATTTTGTTACTGCTGAAATTCAGTTATATTTCATATTAGATTATGGCAACTACCAACCACAAGGGATTAAACTCCATCCATTTTTTTTGCTCTTTTTTATGACATGTAATTCCTTTGCAACAGCAATCTAAATAAAATAATAGAATTTTTTGCAAATAAACATTGAAACAAACCAAAATAAACCGAGACAAATACAGCAACAAGTACAACTCAACAACTCATTTCTCCCCTCAAAAAAAGACCAAACAAAACAACCTAAAATTATGTGAATATTTTGGAATGTTTATAAAGAAAAAATAGTCATACAGAAAACAAAAAATTTACAACTAAAACACATACCAACATGCTTTGACATGATGACAACATGAAGCAAAAAACACAACAGCAACCAAACTATTTAATTGTGACAAAAGCATTTTAACCGAAAAACTGGGCAAAAAAAGAGGACTTTAACAGAAAGGACTACAATAACAACATGTTTACATACATACTTAATTGTAAGTGTAAATTTATAAAACCATTACACACTTAAATACTAACTTCCATATACACACTTATAAATAGGAAAGTATACAATTAGACAAACATGTGTGCGGGTCTATATTATAAAGCTTCAAGTTTCCAAGGACGAAAGTAACTTCAGGGCGAAAGTAATCATACAAAATGTTCTTGCATGAACACTTTTCTATAGAAAACTGACACTTTTCTTCAACAAATTGTGTAAAAAAGAAAATTTTCTAAAGACAACTGTTATACAATGGCACCAATCTTTATAAAACTGTTCTACAAATATACTTTTCTTAAGAAAAGTTTTCTATAAAAAGAAAATTTGCTCAAAGGATCGTTAACACCAAGCAAAACAAAAAATTATCAATATTCTCAAACCATAATTACAAATCATTTTGTAGAATCAGTCTATTGTTTAACTTTTAAATATAATACAAAAGGCATGCCAACCATACTTTGGTTAACATTTTGTAACAAAAATCCCTACTAGAAAGCAAAAAATATAAATGTATATGTATGCAAAGGATCAAAAGGACAAGGGATAACTTCAGCCTGATACATATAATAGCAAAAGCGCGTACACTTTATATACTGTAGTCTTTCATAATAAGTTCAAACAAAATATCTTGGATTTTTTTTTAATTTTCCACTGTGGTTGGGTCATTTTAATTCATTAAAATTAAATTAAACAATTAATTTTAATTTCTGTTCTGGCATGCTGTATGAAATATTATTATATTGTTTGTTTTATATTTTTAATGTTTGTGGGAAAAGGATAAAGATGTTAAGGGGAATAAAACACTTAAATGTTAATAGAAATTAAAAGGAATTGTCTGCATTAAAAGAAATAAAAAAAATAAAAAATTTCTGAGCTGGAAAATGGGATTGAATATAGCTACCTCACAAATATGTATACCTTTATAGATAACTGGATAAATCTCTAGTTCAGTTCAAGTTCAGCTCTAGTTCAGTTCTAGTTCAGTTCTAGTTTGTTCTAGTTCTGTTCTAGTTCTGTTCTAGTTCTGTTCTAGTTCTGTTCTAGTTTTGTTCTAGTTCTGTTCTAGTTCTGTTCTAGTTCTGTTCTAGTTCAGTTCTTATTCAGTTCTAGTTCAGTTCTAGTTCAGTTCTAGTTCAGTTCTAGTTCAGTTCTAGTTCAGTTCTAGTTCAGTTCTAGTTCAGTTCTAGTTCAGTTCTAGTTCAGTTCTAGTTCAGTTCTAGTTCAGTTCTAGTTCAGTTCTAGTTCAGTTCTAGTTCAGTTCTAGTTCAGTTCTAGTTCAGTTCTAGTTCAGTTCTAGTTCAGTTCTAGTTCTAGTTCAGTTCTAGTTCAGTTCTAGTTCAGTTCTAGTTCAGTTCTAGTTCAGTTCTAGTTCAGTTCTAGTTCAGTTCTAGTTCAGTTCTAGTTCAGTTCTAGTTCAGTTCTAGTTCAGTTCTAGTTCAGTTCTAGTTCAGTTCTAGTTCAGTTCTAGTTCAGTTCTAGTTCAGTTCTAGTTCAGTTCTAGTTCAGTTCTAGTTCAGTTCTAGTTCAGTTCTAGTTCAGTTCTAGTTCAGTTCTAGTTCAGTTCTAGTTCAGTTCTAGTTCAGTTCTAGTTCAGTTCTAGTTCAGTTCTAGTTCAGTTCTAGTTCAGTTCTAGTTCAGTTCTAGTTCAGTTCTAGTTCAGTTCTAGTTCAGTTCTAGTTCAGTTCTAGTTTCTAGTTCAGTTCTAGTTCAGTTCTAGTTCAGTTCTAGTTCAGTTCTAGTTCAGTTCTAGTTCAGTTTTAGTTCAGTTCTAGTTCAGTTCTAGTTCAGTTCTAGTTCAGTTCTAGTTCAGTTCTAGTTCAGTTCTAGTTCAGTTCTAGTTCAGTTCTAGTTCAGTTCTAGTTCAGTTTTAGTTCAGTTTTAGTTCAGTTCTAGTTCAGTCCTAGTTCAGTTCTAGCTCAGTTCTAGTTCAGTTCTAGTTCAGTTCTAGTTCAGTTCTGTTCAGTGTCTAGTTCAGTTCTAGTTCAGTTCTAGTTCAGTTCTAGTTCAGTTCTAGTTCAGTTCTAGTTCAGTTCTAGTTCAGTTCTAGTTCAGTTCTAGTTCAGTTCTAGTTCAGTTCTAGTTCAGTTCTAGTTCAGTTCTAGTTCAGTTCTAGTTCAGTTCTAGTTCAGTTCTAGTTCAGTTTTAGTCAGTTCTAGTCAGTTCTAGTTCAGTTCTAGTTCAGTTCTAGTTCAGTAGTTTAGTTCAGTTCTAGTTCAGTTCTAGTCAGTTCTAGTTCAGTTCTAGTCAGTTTCTAGTTTCAGTTCTAGTTCAGTTTTAGTTCAGTTCTAGTTCAGTTCTAGTTCAGTTCTAGTTCAGTTCTAGTCAGTTCTAGGTTTCAGTTCTAGTTCAGTTCTAGTTCAGTTCTAGTTCAGTTCTAGTTCAGTTTCTAGTCAGTTCTAGTTCAGTTCTAGTTCAGTTCTTAGTTCAGTTCTAGTTCAGTTCTAGTTCAGTTCTAGTTCAGTTCTAGTTCAGTCTAGTTCAGTTCTAGTTCAGTTCTAGTTCAGTTCTAGTCAGTTCTAGTTCAGTTCTAGTTCAGTTCTAGTTCAGTTCTAGTTCAGTTCTAGTTCAGTTCTAGTTCAGTTCTAGTTCAGTTCTAGTTCAGTTCTAGTTCAGTTTCTAGTTCAGTTCTAGTTCAGTTCTAGTTCAGTTCTAGTTCAGTTCTAGTTCAGTTCTAGTTCAGTTCTAGTTCAGTTCTAGTTCAGTTCTAGTTCAGTTCTAGTTCAGTTCTAGTTCAGTTCTAGTTCAGTTCTAGTTCAGTTCTAGTTCAGTTCTAGTTCAGTTCTAGTTCAGTTCTAGTTCAGTTCTAGTTCAGTTCTAGTTCAGTTCTAGTTCAGTTCTAGTTCAGTTCTAGTTCAGTTCTAGTTCAGTTCTAGTTCAGTTCTAGTTCAGTTCTAGTTCAGTTCTAGTTCAGTTCTAGTTCAGTTCTAGTTCAGTTCTAGTTCAGTTCTAGTTCAGTTCTAGTTCAGTTCTAGTTCAGTTCTAGTTCAGTTTTAGTTCAGTTTTAGTTCAGTTCTAGTTCAGTCCTAGTTCAGTTCTAGCTCAGTTCTAGTTCAGTTCTAGTTCAGTTCTAGTTCAGTTCTAGTTCAGTTCTAGTTCAGTTCTAGTTCTAGTTCAGTTCTAGTTCAGTTCTAGTTCTAGTTCTGTTCAGTTCTAGTTCAGTTCTAGTTCAGTTCTAGTTCAGTTCTAGTTCAGTTCTAGTTCAGTTTAGTTCAGTTCTAGTTCAGTTCTAGTTCAGTTCTAGTTCAGTTCTAGTTCAGTTCTAGTTCAGTTCTAGTTCAGTTCTAGTTCAGTTCTAGTTCAGTTCTAGTTCAGTTCTAGTTCAGTTCTAGTTCAGTTCTAGTTCAGTTCTAGTTCAGTTCTAGTTCAGTTTAGTTCAGTTCTAGTTCAGTTCTAGTTCAGTTCTAGTTCAGTTCTAGTTCAGTTCTAGTTCAGTTCTAGTTTCAGTTCTAGTTCAGTTCTAGTTCAGTTCTAGTTCAGTTCTAGTTCATTCTAGTTCAGTTCTAGTTCAGTTCTAGTTCAGTTCTAGTTCAGTTCTAGTTCAGTTCTAGTTCAGTTCTAGTTCAGTTCTAGTTCAGTTCTAGTTCAGTTCTAGTTCAGTTCTAGTTCAGTTCTAGTTCAGTTCTAGTTCAGTTCTAGTTCTAGTTCAGTTCTAGTTCAGTTCTAGTTCAGTTCTAGTTCAGTTCTAGTTCAGTTCTAGTTCAGTTCTAGTTCAGTTCTAGTTCAGTTCTAGTTCAGTTCTAGTTCAGTTCTAGTTCAGTTCTAGTTCAGTTCTAGTTCAGTTCTAGTTCAGTTCTAGTTCAGTTCTAGTTCAGTTCTAGTTCAGTTCTAGTTCAGTTTAGTTCAGTTCTAGTTCAGTTCTAGTTCAGTTCTAGTTCAGTTCTAGTTCAGTTCTAGTTCAGTTCTAGTTCAGTTCTAGTTCAGTTCTAGTTCAGTTCTAGTTCAGTTCTAGTTCAGTTCTAGTTCAGTTCTAGTTCAGTTCTAGTTCAGTTCTAGTTCAGTTCTAGTTCAGTTCTAGTTCAGTTCTAGTTCAGTTCTAGTTCAGTTCTAGTTCAGTTCTAGTTCAGTTCTAGTTCAGTTCTAGTTTCAGTTCTAGTTCAGTTCTAGTTCAGTTCTAGTTCAGTTCTAGTTCAGTTCTAGTTCAGTTCTAGTTCAGTTCTAGTTCAGTTCTAGTTCAGTTCTAGTTCAGTTTCTAGTTCAGTTCTAGTTCAGTTCTAGTTCAGTTCTAGTTCAGTTCTAGTTCAGTTCTAGTTCAGTTTAGTTCAGTTCTAGTTCATTCTAGTTCAGTTCTAGTTCAGTTCTAGTTCAGTTCTAGTTCAGTTCTAGTTCAGTTCTAGTTCAGTTCTAGTTCAGTTCTAGTTCAGTTTCTAGTTCAGTTCTAGTTCAGTTCTAGTTCAGTTCTAGTTCAGTTCTAGTTCAGTTCTAGTTCAGTTCTAGTTCAGTCTAGTTCAGTTCTAGTTCAGTTCTAGTTCAGTTCTAGTTCAGTTCTAGTTCAGTTCTAGTTCAGTTCTAGTTCAGTTTAGTCAGTTCTAGTTCAGTTTCTAGTTCAGTTCTAGTTCATTCTAGTTCAGTTCTAGTTCAGTTCTAGTTCAGTTCTAGTTCAGTTCTAGTTCAGTTCTAGTTCAGTTCTAGTTCAGTTCTAGTTTCAGTTCTAGTTCAGTTCTAGTTCAGTTCTAGTTCAGTTCTAGTTCAGTTCTAGTTCAGTTCTAGTTCAGTTCTAGTTCAGTTCTAGTTCAGTTCAGTTCGTTCTAGTTCA
>NW_023997494.1:0-5000 GCF_015586225.1 Lucilia sericata
GGCTCTATCTCTTCTAGTTTCCCAGATAATTGGACTTTTATGTTTTTACTCAAAAAATCGATTTTTGGTCAGAAATTTAAGTGATCACAGATTTTCACTGTTTGGCTCTATCTCTTCTAGTTTCCCAGATAATTGGACTTTTATGTTTTACTCAAAAAAATCGATTTTTGGTCAGAAATTTAAGTGATCACAGATTTTCACTGGTTTGGCTCTATCTCTTCTAGTTTCCCAGATAATTGGACTTTTATGTTTTACTCAAAAAATCGATTTTTGGTCAGAATTTAAGTGATCACAGATTTTCACTGGTTTGGCTCTATCTCTTCTAGTTTCCCAGATAATTGGACTTTTAGACTCTTATTTAGATAATTGGACTTTTATGTTTTTACTCAAAAAATCGATTTTTGGTGAGAAATTTAAGTGATCAAGATTTTCACTGTTTGGCTCTATCTCTTCTAGTTTCCCAGATAATTGGACTTTTATGTTTTTACTCAAAAAAATCGATTTTGAAGTGAGAAATTTAAGTGATCACAGATTTTCACTGATTTGGCTCTATCTCTTCTAGTTTCCCAGATAATTGGACTTTTATGTTTTTACTCAAAAAAATCGATTTTAAGTGAGAAATTTAAGTGATCACAGATTTTCACTGGTTTAGCTTTATCTCTTCTAGTTTCCCAGATAATGGACTTTTATGTTTTTACTCAAAAAAATCGATTTTTGGTCAGAAATTTAAGTGATCACAGATTTTCACTGATTTGGCTCTATCTCTTCTAGTTTCCCAGATAATTGAACTTTTATGTTTTTACTCAAAAAATCGATTTTTGGTCAGAAATTTAAGTGATCACAGATTTTCACTGATTTGGCTCTATCTCTTCTAGTTTCCCAGATAATTGGACTTTTATGTTTTACTCAAAAAAATCGATTTTTGGTCAGAAATTTAAGTGATCACAGATTTTCACTGTTTTGGCTATATCTCTTCTAGTTTCCCAGATAATTGGACTTTTATGTTTTTACTCAAAAAATCGATTTTAAGTGAGAAATTTAAGTGATCACAGATTTTCACTGATTTGGCTCTATCTCTTCTAGTTTCCCAGATAATTGGACTTTTATGTTTTCACTCAAAAAATCGATTTTTGGTCAGAAATTTAAGTGATCACAGATTTTCACTGGTTTGGCTCTATCTCTTCTAGTTTCCCAGATAATTGGACTTTTATGTTTTTACTCAAAAAAATCGATTTTTGGTCAGAAATTTAAGTGATTTTCACTGGTTTGGCTCTATCTCTTCTAGTTTCCCAGATAATTGGACTTTTATGTTTTTACTCAAAAAATCGATTTTTGGTCAGAAATTTAAGTGATCACAGATTTTCACTGATTTGGCTCTATCTCTTCTAGTTTCCCAGATAATTGGACTTTTATGTTTTTACTCAAAAAAAATCGATTTTTAGTCAGAAATTTAAGTGATCACAGATTTTCACTGTTTTGGCTATATCTCTTCTAGTTTCCCAGATAATTGGACTTTTATGTTTTTACTCAAAAAAAAATCGATTTTAAGTGAGAAATTTAAGTGATCACAGATTTTCACTGATTTGGCTCTATCTCTTCTAGTTTCCCAGAGAAATTTAAGTGATCACAGATTTTCACTGATTTGGCTCTATCTCTTCTAGTTTCCCAGATAATTGGACTTTTATGTTTTCACTCAAAAAATCGATTTTTGGTCAGAAATTTAAGTGATCACAGATTTTCACTGATTTGGCTCTATCTCTTCTAGTTTCCCAGATAATTGGACTTTTATGTTTTTACTCAAAAAAAATCGATTTTTGGTCAGAAATTTAAGTGATCACAGATTTTCACTGTTTTGGCTATATCTCTTCTAGTTTCCCAGATAATGGACTTTTATGTTTTTACTCAAAAAATCGATTTTTGGTCAGAAATTTAAGTGATCACAGATTTTCACTGATTTGGCTCTATCTCTTCTAGTTTCCCAGATAATTGGACTTTTATGTTTTCACTCAAAAAATCGATTTTTGGTCAGAAATTTAAGTGATCACAGATTTTCACTGGTTTGGCTCTATCTCTTCTAGTTTCCCAGATAATTGGACTTTTATGTTTTTACTCAAAAAAATCGATTTTTGGTCAGAAATTTAAGTGATCACAGATTTTCACTGGTTTGGCTCTATCTCTTCTAGTTTCCCAGATAATTGGACTTTTATGTTTTTACTCAAAAAATCGATTTTTGGTCAGAAATTTAAGTGATCACAGATTTTCACTGATTTGGCTCTATCTCTTCTAGTTTCCCAGATAATTGGACTTTTTTGTTTTTACTTAAAAAAATCGATTTTAAGTGAGAAATTTAAGTGATCACAGATTTTCACTGATTTGGCTCTATCTCTTCTAGTTTCCCAGATAATTGGACTTTTATGTTTTCACTCAAAAAATCGATTTTTGGTCAGAAATTTAAGTGATCACAGATTTTCACTGGTTTGGCTCTATCTCTTCTAGTTTCCCAGATAATTGGACTTTTATGTTTTTACTCAAAAAAAATCGATTTTTGGTCAGAAATTTAAGTGATCACAGATTTTCACTGATTTGGCTCTATCTCTTCTAGTTTCCCAGATAATCGGACTTTTATGTTGTTACTCAAAAAAATCGATTTTAAGTGAGAAATTTAAGTGATCACAGATTTTCACTGTTTTTGCTATATCTCTTCTAGTTTCCCAGATAATTGGACTTTTATGTTTTCACTCAAAAAAATCGATTTTTGGTCAGAAATTTAAGTGATCACAGATTTTCACTGATTTGGCTCTATCTCTTCTAGTTTCCCAGATAATTGGACTTTTATGTTTTTACTCAAAAAAATCGATTTTAAGTGTGAAATTCTAGTAATCACAAATTTTCACTGGTTTGGCTCTATCTCTTTTAGCTTCCCAGATAATTGGACTTTTATGTTTTCACTCAAAAAAATAGATTTTTGGTCAGAAATTTAAGTGATCACAGATTTTCACTGGTTTGGCTCTATCTCTTCTAGTTTCCCAGATAATTGGACTTTTATGTTTTCACTCAAAACAACGATATTTGGTTAGAAATTTAAGTGATCACAGATTTTCACTCTAGATTTTCACTTCTAGTTTCCCAGATAATTGGACTTTTATGTTTTCACACAAAAAATCGATTTTTGGTCAGAAATTTAAGTGATCACAGATTTTCACTGTTTTGGCTTTATCTCTTCTAGTTTCCCAGATAATTGGATTTTTATGTTTTCAATCAAAAAATCGATTTTTAGTGAGAAATTTAAGTGATCACAGATGTTCACTGTTTTGGCTCTATCTCTTCTAGTTTCCCAGATAATTGGACTTTTATGTTTTCACTCAAAAAATCGATTTTTGGTGAGAAATTTAAGTGATCACAGATGTTCACTGTTTTGGCTCTATCTCTTCTAGTTTCCCAGATAATTGGAATTTTTTGTTTTTACTCAAAACATCGATTTTTGTAATTTTGCTTAATTTAAAAGCACAAAATTTTCTTTTAAACTTAAAATAATACAACATGGCAATCAAATTAATTAAATTAATTTCGAATTTGATAACAGTTTAAAAATTCAATTACACAAAACTCTCCAATTTTATAAAAATGTTAAATGAAAGCAGTGAAATGAGTGAACAAAATAAAAATAATCATAATAAAGCTTCTTCATCAACAAACGATACTTTCCAAAATAATCTAAAAACTATCAAACCTTCATATCTCAAACTAACCTATCTAGATTATCTACGACAACAATATGCCAAGAAATTTCTCAAGACAACGCATACCGATTATTTAAAAGCAGAATTTTTTAAAGGATATGATAAGTGGAATTCTTTGGAAAATATACATGAAATTAGAACGATCAACTACCAGGAAAACAAGATTGATGAACACATAATAACGGAAAAAGCGTCTGATCAAGCTTCCAATAAACCATTAAAGAAAACAAATATTTTTAAAGATTTATTTAGATTGAAAACAAAGCAACCTCCAAACGAAGAAGTAGATGGTTTTGTTTGGGTGGAAGATCCTCAAGATTTAAGGAAAAATAGTTTACGTTGGAAATTAAGAAAATATTTTCTACAAGATCCTGAATTAGACAAAGCCAAGCACAAAGATGGTGAGGATTATATGTTTGAGGATTTTGTGTTGGTAGAACCAGATTTAACAAAAGATTTAAAACAAGATAATAAATTAAAAAATGGTTTAATAGATTTTACTGCGGGATCATTAGGTAATTAGGAGTAAATTTAAGAATTAAATTATAGTTTTTAAGTGTTTCATAATTTTAAGCTGGTATTGCCCAAGTTTATGTCTCTCAGCCCTTGGACACGGTTAAGGTGAAGCAACAAACTTTCCCCAAACTTTATAAAACAATGTTTAAATGTTTTCTACACACCTATCGCAAAGATGGCATATTTCGGGGTCTTTACGCCGGCACATTACCAGCTGTGATCTCTAGTGTGGCTGAAAATTCGGTATTATTTGCCGCCTATGGCGCTTGCCAAAAGGTTGTGGCTTTTGTTATGGATATTGAAGATGTTATTGAATTGTCAGCACTGGGTAATGCGTGTGCAGGTTTTCTAGCAGCCTTCTTTTCTACGTTCACTTTGTGTCCCACGGAATTGATTAAATGTAAATTACAGGCGGTTCATGAGGTGGGAAATTACTAAACTTTTGCAATGATAAAATAAACGATTTTAAACGTTAATTCCAGATGAAACATTATGTGACAAAAGGCAGCAAGGCGACACCTATAACGACCTTTAAATTAACACAAGATATATTCTTAACCGAAGGTAAATTTACGAAGTTATATTCGGTTGCGTTGGTCTTTTATGTTATGTCGTTCCGAAATTGAGTTATTAGTATCATACCCTCCAGCATATGTTCCTTACTTAAGAAGCAGCTGGGTAATGCTATATATCATTTACCAAGTTATTATATTTTAGGGGTTTCCGGTTTTTATCGTGGTCTAA
>NW_023997494.1:7500-21240 GCF_015586225.1 Lucilia sericata
ATCAAAATAAAAAATAAAAACAAAAAAAAATAAAAACAAAAAATAATAACAGAAAACGTGCACATATGACGCAATTTTACTGATAAGAAATGAAACTCTTATTAAGAGAGCGAATATTACAAACTAAAAGCAATAACAACAATTCGTTAAGAGATTAACTGAGCAATAAATAGTGCTCATATATTTTACTGATAAACTCTGTTAAAAACAATTCATATGTTCATGCTTTTTCCAATTCTAGCTGTTTAGTTGTGTCTCAAAAGAGTTCCAGTGGAGAACTTGATTTAATAGTAAATCCAAAATATATTTTTTCTTTGTTAATTAGGGAATTTTTTCATTTTTTCAATATTGTTTTTAATTGTTTAGCAATAAAAAACTAGCAAAATGTTGGGTAAGTTAAATGAAATTTATTAGAACTTTACTAGAGGACTAAGAAAATTAATGAATGATTTGATATTTTGTTGCAGATGTCGATACCAAAACTAGCGATAATAAATTCCGTACTGGATGTATAGATTTTACAGCGGGGTCTTTGGGTAAGCAATCGTTTGAATTTGTTAGCAAGACAGAGTTTAAAAAGTGTTGAATCTTAAATAATTTAATTCAAAAATTCGATTATATAGAGACAGTTTTAAAAAATGTAAATAATAAAATTTTCTTTCCAACAGGTGGCGCTTTACAAGTTTATGTCTCTCAACCCCTGGACACGGTTAAAGTAAAACAACAAGCCTTTCCTAAACTCTATAAAAGTATGTTGGATTGTTTTGTGAAAACCTATAGACAAGATGGCATTTTCCGTGGTCTCTATGCTGGTTCCATACCAGCTGTTATAGCAAATGTTGCTGAAAATTCAGTATTATTTGCAGCCTATGGTGGCTGTCAAAAGGCAGTGGCCTATGGCATGAAAATTGAAAATACTAAAGATTTACCGGTGATAGGTAATGCATTTGCTGGCTTTTTGGCAGCATTCTTTTCAACATTTACTTTGTGTCCCACGGAATTGGTTAAATGTAAATTACAGGCCTTAAGAGAGGTTTGTAAGAATCTTTAGTACTAATTTTACTAATTGTGATTTGAATATTAATTATTTGATTTGTTTTAGATGCAACTACAAAATCCAAAAGCTAATAGTAATGTACAAATGACTCCCTGGAAACTTACCAGACAAATTATGGCTACTGAAGGTAAGTTTTAAATGTTGTTTTTTATGCTTTTTTAAGTTATCATTTTGTTTATAATGATTAGTGTTGATGAGGAAAATTGTTTAGTGAAAAATTGTTATTTTGTTATCAGTTTGGCAAATTCTATGAGCAAAAGATAAGATTGTTAGAGAACAGCATGATTATGTGAAGGAGATTGAAGTAGGTGTGACCAGTAAATTTAGTTTTTTTGGGGGGAATCTAATTGATATAACTTTTCTTTGAAATGTAGATAATCAAATCCCACACTTGTTATTTATGACTTTTATCTTAAATGGTTTTAAATGTGATTAGAAGTGGTAAATTTGAATCGATTCACTAAAGAAAGAGTTGTGAGAGAATCTGAATCTCCCTACAAAATCCAGTCCAAGAAATTACTAATTCCACTCGTTCCCACGACAATTGAATATTCGCTCCGGAACGACCCGAGTCATACCCCAAAGATTGTCAACCCAGCAACAGCCAGAGATTCTGTATTCTGGGACAGTGGCAAATTAAGTGCTCAGCTGTCTCTAGTGCCTCTGCAATCTTGCAATAGTCCAATATATTACTGTCCCACTAACTGACGAAGGTCCTAATCGAGCAATGCCATGTTAAAATCCATGTCAGAATTTTTCTACTGCTCCTATCCAGTCCTATAAGTATCTTCGTAGTCCTTACATCAAGTGTTGGTCATAAGACCTTCGATATTTTGCAATCAATTCTACTATTCCAGGACTGTAAACATATAATAGAGACAGATGGGAGGTTTTACTCCTCTACCATCTATGTCGAACCTGGTCTAGCTAGTTCCTCCGCCACGTCATTATTATGCACAATAAGAGCAGTTTGACTATCGACATAAATTGTCATAATTGACACTAGATCGACATGATTCCGTATCAGTTCCGTCGTTTTTCATATCGATTAGATCCCTGTTTGGAAGACACTACATTCTTCAAGAAGTCTGAAAGACTGCATCAGTTTTATAGACATAGGCCGATATCCATTTTGAACCCGTCAGAAAAACGTATACACCCATCAAACAGTCTATCAGATACACGCCAATCATCCCTAAATAAGAGTAGTTTCCCCTAAGTGTAAAGTGATTTTCTGCGATTATTGCGAGAAGGATTGACTAACAAATTGTTCTATAGGTGACAGATAAAGAATGATGTCCAAGGTCGCTTGTAGAGTACTACTAATTACACCATTAATGCCAAGAATACTTTAATCCTTTCTCGAATCTTTCCACGAGACAATACAACCGTAAGTCAAGATAGACCTAACAACCGATGGGTAGATTCAATTTACCTCATGTTGCAAAACCCAATTCTTTCCGATAGAATTCTTGCATATGTAGTAGACATTGAGTCCTCTCTCATCCTTTCCTGAATATTTTCTTCCCATGATAGATAAAATATATTTTTGTAGTGAAATTACAAATTTCTTCTAAAAATAACGAATTTTTACAGAAAATGTTACTATGTTGTGGAAGTGCGATTTTCTTGTGAACAGATTATAAAAAAGAGTTAGGATCTCTTTTCGTCGATGAGGTCCCATAAAGACTTAATCGGCCATGTAAAAATTACCGAACAATTTAGTTGTAAAATTTCAAATAAACATTTCTCTTTAATTAAATTAAAAATCTTATATTCTATTACAGGTGTTCCCGGTTTCTTTAGAGGTCTTACCTCTACATTTATGCGTGAAATGCCCGGTTACTTCTTTTTCTTTGGTGGCTATGAAGGCACCAGAGAATTTTTAGCCAAGTATGTTTTATACAATTTTTTCTTTTTATTTACTTTTACTTACTTGTTGTATTTTGATTGAAGACCCGGACAATCCAAAGAAGATATAGGTGCTTTGAAAACTATGTTTGCTGGTGCAGTTGGTGGTGTTACATTATGGACCTGCATTTTCCCAGCTGATGTTATTAAGTCACGTATACAAGTTAATAATCTTAAGAGATCTATGACCTCGGTGGGTTTGGAAATAATACGCAAAGAAGGTGTTGTGGCTTTATACAATGGTCTCTTGCCATCGGTGTTGCGTACTATACCAGCAACAGCCACTTTGTTCTTAGTATATGAATATACCAAAAAGACTTTAAATGAATTGCTGTGACCTAAAAGATGAAGAAGATGTAAAGGAATTTATAGAAAATTAGTTTAATAGTTTTATGGACTAATTAAAATAAGCTTACTCTTGTTATGTTTTATTGTTTTTTTATTATTATAAATTAATCACCGAAGAAAGACGACGTTTAACAAATTGTACGCGATCTTGATGGGTTTCCAATTCGCGCCATTCATGCCAATAAAACTGAAAAAGAAAATAAAACAAATATGTAATAATGTAATAAAAAGATAAAGATAATTAGTTAATTTTTTCATTTACTTACCACCACATATTTATGACCCAATATTTCCAGTTGTTTTAATTTCATATCAAACAAGCCGGTATGTCTATTCTTGCCTCTCACTACGTTATTCCAGCCGGCCACAATCACAGCTATAGTATCCACTTCTTTATGATTATTTGCCCCTAATAACAAATCTCTGGTCAATATAATACCACTATAATTTTCAGGGCAATCTTTAGAAATCTCCAGAGATTTCTTTTGTTTACGATCATAACATATAACCACATCCGATCTATCATAATTGGGTAATATATGTTTGAGCTGATTATTAGGCAAAATAGTATCAGTGATTTCCTTTATTTGCAATAAAATATTATCCGTAGCGTTCAATTTATATTTAGAATTACGCTCGGGTATATAATGAGTCAACATTTTACCCATTGTCTTGCGTACTTTATCAAGTAATTGTGCTCCTTCATAACCTTCTTCCAAAAGGTTTACTTTGACGAAAGTATCCAAATGGAAAATTTCACGACTCATGGCTAAATTTGAACCGACAGCATGTCTTAGGAATTTTCTTTCCAATGTAGTAGATAACATTTCTTTGTCATAATAACCTCGCAAAGTTAAGAAATGTAAACAATTGGTAAAACATTTAGGATGTCTAAGTATCTCTTCGATACGTCCTTGTAAAGATTGTAATATCTTTTCACACAGCTGCTCTTCAATTTTACTGGGAGTGTGTATGTTGAATAGGGCTATAACTAAACTTATGCGTTCTAAATCTTTAAGTCTTGTTGTATCGAGTTGATCGTAAAATTTGTGCATAATTTTCTCTATGATTTCATCATGGCAACATTGTAGTTCACAACCGAGAAGAGCCACATGGAGGCAGGTGAGCAGATTCATGCTGTCTAGTTTTTCTTTGCAAATTTTGTCTAAAAGTTGCATCATTATATCAGCCTGAGGCAATTTGGAACTATAGCGTAGGACCTTAAGAGCAAAAAGGATAAAGTATTAACCTAAAGCCAAATTTGTATTGGAAGATTTCATCTTTGAAAAGATATTTTATAGTGAATATTTTTATCCCTAAATTAATTTCATTGCTTCATTCCGAACTTTCATTTCCGAACATGGATTTTATTTGCAAAACCACAATTTCAATCACATTTCTACTTACCTTTAAGATCGACACAAATGTAATATCATCCACCGTATGTAGTTCATCCATTAAACGCTGATAAAAATATTTCAACAACTCCTGATTACGTATTGGCGTCTGAGTCTTAAAGAAACCCATTGACATGACACCCAATTCAGCCATTGTCATTTCATTTGCACATTTTGCCAAATTCACTTCAAAATCAAACATATCGAAGACCGAACGTCTCATAATATTGCACAAAAACATGGTCTGAACCAATTGGTTGGGTGGCATTTTAATAACTTTGCGTCCCAATTTACGTAAAGCCTCCCAGACGTATTCACATATGCGAGCCAAATTCAATTTATACCAGGCATCACACACAAGTAATAAATCGTCTGTTTTCCATATTTCTATACGACGACAACACTCTATGTCCAAAGTATTCCAGAGTTCCACAAAATTGGCGGAACGTACACTATGTTCTGGCGGCAAAACAGCCAGCAGACGTAGGGAATCTTTTAGCTGTTCATCACTTAGCAAATGAATCTTATCACAGTAAAGGCTAACAAAGCTATTAAATTGTGGTTGGGATATTAAAGTATTAGATTGTTGGCAGTAACAACACAGGAATTTAAAACTATCAAACAATTGTTGAATGGAAACATTTTCCACATTGGGTTTTAAAATATCTGCACTTAAACTGCTGGCCGGCACAATATCTTTATATTCTTCTAATATCTGATAGGTTTTTAAGGAACTTTCCAAAACTTGATGGGCATGCATATTCTCCCGATCCATAAAAAGTTTTGCCTTTAAGGCGGCAGCAGCATGAAAAAATTTGTTAGTTTGTGGCAGACATTTTTGTGGTTTTAATTTGTACAAATTTTTAGTATTATTTAATAAAACACTTTTAGCAATATTTCTTAACATTTTTATAACAATTTTACTTTAAACTAAACACTATTTAATTCATTATTTAATAAAAACTAAAACACTTTAATAAAATACACAACGAGACACTTGTTCACCGACGCGCTTATATTTTTACAATAACGAAGGAATGTCAAAAAGAAAAACAGCTGTTCGGCATATTTTGGTGGGAATGTGTGTTGTTGTTTTTGTTTAGCTAAGAAAAAAATGTAAACAAACCGTTTTTTTCTAGTGTTGAGAAAAAGAACAAAATGAAATATGAAGAGACAGAGAGAGAGAGTGTTAGTTAACATATAAAATGTTTCATTAATAACATTATGTTAACTCTCTAACTTGTTGCTAGAGTATATTGTTGTCAACATTGTTGCTTTTAGAAAAAGAGCAAATATAACAGAACTTGCTAATGCTATTGTTTTAAATAACAGTACTGAATAAAATAGAGACATACAGAATACCACATGGTTTTATTTTTATGTACAAGTCCATGATCGTGTTTTTTGAAATTGTGCAACAGTGCAACAGTTTTTCACTAAAGAAGAAATTCGTATAGTATAGAATTTTTTTAATAGAAATATAAAAATATCTGTAAAAAAACATTTCTTTAGAATTTTCTATAGAAAAATGTATAATAGGTTCTATATGTTACAGACATTTTTTAAAAAAATTTCCAGTGTATTTTTATTTTAATTTTAAATTACACTGGAAATTAATTTTTAATGAAATTTCAAATTTTACTAAAATCTTTTCCACAAAAATATTGTATAACAGTTACTTCTAAAGAAAAAGAGATGTTATACAACTGTTTGTACCATAAAAATGTGTATAACACGTTTTAATGTATGTGTTTTCTATAGAAGAAATGTTGGGTAACAGTTTTATTGGATAAACAAACATTGTATAAAAATTTTTTCTTTCCAAAAATATTGTATAACAGGGTTTTCGATGAAAAATCACTTTCATCAACAGATAAAATGTGTATAACAGTTTTTTGTATAGAAAAAATTTTGTGTACAACAGTCTGTATGTGTAATACACTTTTTTCTAAAAAAAATGTGTATAAAAGTTTTTTTCAATAGAAAAAAGTTTGCGTGACATTCTTTGCATAGAAAAAATTTTGCATAAGAGTTTTGGCAATAGAAAAATTGTTGTATAACAGTTTTCTCTATAGATAAAATGTATATAACAGTTTTTCTATAGAGATGTCGTATAGCAGTCACTTCTATAGAAAAAATTAATAAAATTTTTTCTATTAAACATTTTTGTACAAGTTTTTTTAGAGTAATATTTTGTATAACAGTTTTTTCTATAGATAAAATGTTATATAGCAGAAAAACTGTTATGCTTTTTGTATAACAGTGTATTAAAATGTTTCCTAAAAAAATGTGTATAACAGTTTTTCAATAGAAAAAAGTGTGCGTGACATTTTTAGCATAGAAAAACTGTTGTATAACAGTTATTTTGATAGATAAAATGTATATAACAGTTTTTTCTATAGAGATTATATCGTATAACAGTCACTTCTATAGAAAAAAAAATAATAATAGTTTTTCTATTGAAAAATCTTGTACAAGTTTATTTCTTTTTTTTTCTATAAATAAAATGTTATATAGCAGAAAAACTGTTATACAATAACAGCTTTTTCGTTAGCAAAAATGTTTTCGAAAGAAAAGTTTCTTTTGTAGAAAATTTTTTATATTATATAGAACAAATATTGTATAACAGTTTTCACTATAAAAAATGTTTAATACTTTTTTCTATACAAAATGTTGTACATACTATGTATAATAGTTTTTCGAGAGAACAAATATGTATAATAGCTTTTTCTCTATATTCGGTGTAGTGTATTTTCTATAGGTAAGTATGACAGTTTTTTTTCTCTTTAATATTTTCCTCCATTTGTTTCTGTATAACATTTATATTCTATACATAAATTGGGATATATCAGTTTTTCTACAAAGAAATTTCTGTATAACAAAATTGTCCATAAAAAAGTTTGTATAACATATTTTTGAACTGGTCCACAGAATGCGAAGTCAACGTAAAAACAGTTCATTTGTTTGCCAATGTTATTTAACATCTGCGAGTAGAAATAAATACACACACATTCTGTTAACATTCAATACCATGTTGTCAAGCATAAACATGTTATACACATGTTTATAAACACATACAGTATTGCCATACATAATTATTAACACTTCTTTTCTTTAGACCTAATTCGTTTCAACATTTTAGTTGCTCTCAACATTTTATTTCTTGCGGGTGTAGGCCACAAGCTAAAAGTGAAAAAAATATTTAATACAAAAATTTCATAATTTATTTCATTTTCAAGTTGAAATTATTAAAAACTAAATAATAAACAAAATAAAATAGAAAAATGGTAAGTAACATACTTTTTGTTAAGAAAAAATTCCACATGTACACAAAAATGTTGTTGGTCTGCTGGCGAATGACAAAACAAAAGAAAAACGAAGAAACAACCACTTTTCGATAAAACAAAAATGAGAGTGTAATTTTTGGAGAGACATTTTATTTTTTGTGGGAAACTGTACTTAAAGAGAAATAAAAAAATGTATTTTTAAGGGCGAAAAGAGATAGATATATTTTTGGGTTTATGTCTGAAGAATTTATTTGCAGGTAATATGGTAGAAATTTTGATTTGATTTTGATTAATAAACGCTTTAGCAAAATTTAGCACTTATGTACCTATATGACAGAATCACAAATAAGTTAATACTTACCTATACTCTCCACGTGACCTAGTGCTGCTTGTAGGTCTAGTAGAGTAGTTTACAGAGCTATATTATTTAATACACCCCTAAAACCTGGAGTTTGCCCATAAAACGTATTTTTAATTGTTGTTGGATATACAAATTTGTATCTCCGATTCTTTTAATCCGATTTTATATTTTGAAACGATAATATAAAGATAACCTCTTCTACTATTGACAAAGTATATACACATCTATATTCTGTACGAATTATTTTTTATCTCCTTTAAGAATGTTATTAAAATATTACAAATCGCCTAAATATTGATACTTATTTCATACTTATACAACGATCGAACGACTAATTCTGATGAGTCATAGTCATCTGCTCACAAGTTTTCATTTAATATATAACAAACTTGGCAACCCTGTTCAATTGACGTCTACGTATACTATACAAATTTTGTACAACCCAATGCTTATATACAATTTATATTATATGAATGTACGTATATATACATACATATATTATCTACATTTTATGTAGCTATTTACGAACAAATTTATTATGTGAAGTAAAGATCTATCTTTATCTATCTATTTTCGTTGCATACTTTGAGGCTGAAAAATTTAATATTAAAGAACTTTGTTTACCCAAAACGTATTTGTACGATCGTTTAAAGTATTTTAATAGTAACATGTTTGTTATTTTGTAGTACAATGAAAGCTAGGTATAACGAATGGAATGTAAACTCTTATTTTTTTTTTAATAATTTAAGTTATCCATTCATATTCAGAATATTTTCCGGAAATAGAGCATATTCCAAAAGAAAACCTATGAAATGACTTGAATTTCTTCAAACTATCCTAACCAAAATATAACAAGTAATCCGACTCTTTGACAGGAGTACCTAACTCTAAGCATGTGTTACTGAAAAAGTACCTAACTGGAAATATGCGTTAGTAACAAAAATGTATTTATATTGGTGCATTCCAAGCACACAGAGTTTTATAAAAAATTACAACTTTAAATGACAAAAAATTTTTTCCAGTTCAAGAAAATTAAACAAAATTCTAAATCAGAAGTGCGTTAAAACTATTTAAAAAAATCCAGTTTTTTTGTGGATAACTGCAATTTCGCGTACGAACTTGAAAGTGGCCAAAAAAGTAAGTTAAACATTTGAGTATTTTGACCAGTGTGACCAGGTCTCAAAAATGTTGCGGCTAAATCCCATCCAAAATAATGCTAGAAAAAATGCTAAATTGATTTTAAAATGCCAAAAAAATGCTAAAATTTTTTAAGTGTTTTTATGAACAATTCATATTAATTTTTAACTGAAATTCATTGTAATTTATATCAAGTAAGAAAGTATATTCTGCCGTGGTTGACCATATGAGTATAAAATTTGATTTATTTTTCGTAATAAAGCATTTATGTTGAATTGAACCTTGGTTCCGATATATTTAAACTAATTTTCTGAGAAAGGCTTTATACATTTGTATATGTATGGGGGCTAGGTAAAATAAAGGACGGACTTTAACCATTTTTAAAAGGTTTTGTCATTGGATCAAAAAGAATATGTGCTTATTGTTTTGAAAATTTCAACCTCTACCAGACGGTCATGGCTTACATGGCTTAATCGATTCAGAAAATGATTTTTAACCGACTAGTATACTCAAACGTAATATAGTGGAGTAGGGTAAAAAATTAAGTTCCGTGGTATTAAGATAAACAGAAATGCTAAAAATTATTTCAAAATTTTTGTAAATTTAGCAATATGTAATGTCTCTAACTTTAAAATATTTCTGAATGCAAAAATTAGATTAAAACTCTATTAATTACACAGTTGCTCATGGTATAAAACCTATATGTGTTTTCGGAAGGAAAAGTATATGTGTTTTCGGAAGGAAATATTGAAAATTCCGTTGAAATAATTTTAAATCTCGGTGAATAGATGTCAGGTTTATAACTCATACTTCCAAGATTTTTTTCGGAAAAATATATGTATATGAGAATGCATGAAATGAATTGAGAGATATATTCAAATCCGTAAGTTTGTAATTCTGGAATAAATTGTCAATAATATTTTCGAAATTTTATTTATTTTATTTTTATTTATTTTATTCATTTATTTTGTAATATTAAGCCTTCACGGCCAAAATATCAATATTACATAGTAATAATAAAAACCTGAGATCAATAAGTAGTAATATAAATAAATATAATTCAGTACTAATCATCTGTTGGCTCCCCAGCCGTAAATAATATATTATTAATTAATTGAAAATTAAATGCAAATAAAAAGTCCCAATCAGCAACAAAATATATATACATCATTATATAATACATCATTATATAATACACATGTCAAGCATTTTGACACTTATATGTTCATATACATTTTATTATTTCCTTCTAACATCCCTATATCCGGTTGCGAATACAAAATAAAATGTGATTGTAAAAAAAAAAGAAATAAGTAATATATATATAATAAAATATATAAAAGCAATGGAAAATATTCGTGTCGAATACAAAATTCTGTGGCAAAAAAGAAAAAGTACTTATCTCAAGTAATTCAAAAGTCTCTTTTTTTCGTTTAAAATCAATGTACACAAGTCTACATCCAGTAATTACTATAAAAATCGGATCTCAGAACTTTAAAAAAATAATGACATTATTAAGTGATCTATATAATTTTGTATTGAAATTAAAAAGTTTTAAACATTCTCCCGAAAAAAACACTTCTACAATTTTCAACAAAAAAAAAAAAATTCGTTATAGATTATTCAAACCTTAATAAAGTGATTGAGAATGAGGTTTTGATATTTAAAATAACATTTCAGTTTTTGTCTGTGTTATATTATTTCATACCAAAATGGACGTAGAAAAGTGCAACATAAGTTTCAAACGAAACACGTTATTAGATTGTGAAAAAAGACGCAATGAAAACGGTAATATATTCCACCACCGTGCAATTCTTACCACATAAGATCTTTCAAAAAAGGAAGAATTAATTCTCGGTATATAAATTTGTGGGTTTCTTAGAGATCGCGTAAATACAAAAGAATTATAAAGGGAAAGTGGTTTTCTACGTTTGACAATATTATGAAACAGTATAATATTCCGGTATTTTATGAAGTCATCAAAGGTACAACCAAGAAAACTACAAACAAAGCGTGAAACATGTTCGCGTCGCTTTACTTTATAAACAAAACGAACCACAGAATTTACCAAGCGTTTAACCCGGGATAAGTGTATAGAACAGGTACCAGAAATAATTTCAAATCCATACAAAATCTGTGACATCATTAGTGAATGAGCCAATTTATACCTTATGTGTGTAGGCAAATATAAATTAATCGAGTATATACGGCGCAGGATACCCAGGATTCTAGAGCTGATGAGATCAATGTGTGTGCAAAAAGAAAGCTTGACGTCTAAAATAAATTTATGTATTTTTTTTAATTAAAAAAAAAAACGTGACAACAAAATTACTAAAAATTTGGTAAAAATAAAAAGAACAGAAAGTAGGATGAGAAAGTCTTAATTATATATTATTGATTTTTTTCAATACTTATTTTCAATAAATTAACAAAACTCCTGAAGGATGATAAAAATTAAAACCTCTTTTTTTCGTATAGGAAAAAATATAATTTGTTAATTAACCGTCATACATAGCCTTTTCCAAAATTATATGTTTCATTCCATGAGCAAACAAAAAGTATTAGTTTGTAAAATAGCGTACTGAACGTATTTGCAAAAATATATGAAATCTCTTGAATTATTTCTATCACCTCGAATTTAAAAAAGCATTGGGTTCCAGAAAAATATTTTAGAATACAACATTTTAAAGTATTCACTTGTATTGGCGTAATTTTAAGTTATTTATCTTCATGAATCTTTTTGCATTTAATTCTGATTTTTTCCGGTTAAACCTATTTCCAATATAAATCTTTTTTGCAAAAATTTGTCTTTGTTTATATACTATAATTGAAAAAAAGCTAAAAATGCTAAAAATATTTTATAAAAATGCTAAATAAAATGCCAAATGCTAAATTAAAATTTTACAGCTAAATCAAAATAAAAAATGCTAAATCTAGCTGCAAAAATGCCAAAATGGTCACACTGATTTTGACAAGTTTAAATTTCTCACAAGAGAGTCGAATTCACACGGCACTCGTAGATAGGCTTGCCAGACGTACTGTTTTCAGCAGTACGCGTACTTAGTAATTGTACTTTTAACTGCATAACCCCTAAAAAAGTACGCAAATGTACTTCTTTTTAGTATTTCTACTTCTTTTTGTACTTCTTTTTTGAATTTTACCATAATTTTATAGATGTAATCATGACCATATACAAATATTCTATAGAATCGCTATTTAAGGACTTCAGAAATACATAGTTTGAAAGTGGATTTACTAAGCTCAGAAAGGCAAATTCCACTATAAGAGGTTTCGATGCATTTGTCATGCATAAAATAGTGCGTTTATTCAAAATGCTCTAAAGTTGTTAAATTTTGAATAATATATCACTGTAATGAAAGTTTTTAATGAATTTTCGCCATAAAAAAGACTGCAAATGTGAAGGACATGTTTGAATGTTAAAATGTAATGCATAATGCTCCGTCGTGTAGGTACCTATTCGATAGCTTTATCCAGTCCCGCTGTGGAACGGTGTTTAAAAAACTATACTGCCATTCTTATTTTTCGTAGCAGGGTGGCTAATTTTTCGAAAATTAGGTATCTGAGGATGTTTGAAGAATGACAAATTTGAATAACAGAGTAAAGAGAATTTTTATATTTTACTGGACATTTTTTCTCCATAAAAAGATATCAAACATATGTTTACAACAAATGGTTGATATTTGAAAATGTAAACAAACCAAACGAAACTAAAATTTAGGGAATTTTACACTTTTTAAAGAAAATATATAAATTAATAGCAAACTAATATTAAAAAAATGATTTGTAATTGGATTAATTTTATTGTCATAAATTAGTTTTATATAAGTTTTTTTTTTTTGTGAAAAATCATAGCAACCAATATCAATATAGCGTTTTTAGAACAATTTAATTTATTTTTTTTTGAAAATAAACAATTGTACTTTTTTTATTCAATTGTACTGCTTTTTTAACTACGATGTACGTTTTTTGTTGATTTCAAATCTGCCAAGCCTACTCGTAGATGTGAGAGAGTAAACACAGAATTAAGCTTTATTTCAAAGACACATTTTATGTATAAATAATAAATATGACACAAATTTGGGATGTGATGGGCAAATTCTGAGAACAGCTTCGGATCAGCATAGCCAGTGTACACTTAATGAGGTAGCCTCGTCGCTACAACAAATAAAACAATACAAAAACAACAGGCGATTTGTTATTGTGAAATAATCCCATCTGTCC
>NW_023997495.1:0-22990 GCF_015586225.1 Lucilia sericata
CTAGTCTATAGTCTAGTCTAATCTATAGTCTAGTCTATAGTCTAGTCTATAGTCTAGTCTATAGTCTAGTCTATAGTCTATAGTCTAGTCTATAGTCTATAGTCTAGTCTATAGTCTAGTCTATAGTCTAGTCTATAGTCTAGTCTATAGTCTAGTCTATAGTCTAGTCTATAGTCTAGTCTATAGTCTAGTCTATAGTCTAGTTTATAGTCTAGTCTATAGTCTAGTCTATAGTCTAGTCTATAGTCTAATCTATAATCTAGTCTATAGTCTAGTCTATAGTCTAGTCTATAGTCTAGTCTATAGTCTAGTCTATAGTCTAGTCTATAGTCTAGTCAATAGTCTAGTCTAGTCTATAGTCTAGCCTATAGTCTAGTCTATAGTCTAGTATATAGTCTAGTCTATAGTCTAGTCTATAGTCTAGTCTATAGTCTAGTCTATAGTCTAGTCTATAGTCGAGTCTATAGTCTAGTCTATAGTCGAGTCTATAGTCTAGTCTATAGTCTAGTCTATAATCTAGTCTATAGTCTAGTCTATAGTCTAGTCTATAATCTAGTCTATAGTCTAGTCTATAGTCTAGTCTATAGTCTAGTCTATAGTCTAGTCTATAGTCTAGTCTATAGTCTAGTCTATAGTCTAGTATATATTCTACTCTATAGTCTAGTCTATAGTCTAGTCTATAGTCTAGTCTATAGTCTAGTCTATAGTATAGTCTATAGTCTAGTCTATAGTCTAGTCTATAGTCTAGTCTATAGTCTAGTCTATAGTCTAGTCTATAGTCTAGTCTATAGTCTAGTCTATAGTCTAGTCTATAGTCTAGTCTATAGTCTAGTCTAGTCTATAGTCTAGTCTAGTCTAATCTATAGTCTAGTCTATAGTCTAGTCTATAGTCTAGTCTATAGTCTATAGTCTAGTCTATAGTCTAGTCTATAGTCTAGTCTATAGTCTAGTCTATAGTCTAGTCTATAGTCTAGTCTATAGTCTAGTCTATAGTCTAGTCTATAGTCTAGTCTATAGTCTAGTCTATAGTCTAGTCTATAGTCTAGTTCTATAGTCTAGTCTATAGTCTAGTCTATAGTCTAGTCTATAGTCTAGTCTATAGTCTAGTCTATAGTCTAGTCTATAGTCTAGTCAATGGTCTAGTCTAGTCTATAGTCTAGCCTATAGTCTAGTCTATAGTCTAGTCTATAGTCTAGTCTATAGTCTAGTCTTCTAGTCTAGTCTATAGTCTAGTCTATAGTCTGTCTATAGTCTAGTCTATAGTCTAGTCTATAGTCTAGTCTATAGTCTAGTCTATAGTCTAAGGTCTATAGTCAGTCTATAGTCTAGTCTATAGTCTAGTCTATAGTCTAGTCTATAGTCAGTCTATAGTCTAGTCTATAGTCTAGTCTATAGTCTAGTCTATAGTCTAGTCTATAGTCTAGTCTATAGTCTAGTCTATAGTCTAGTCTATAGTCTAGTCTATAGTCTAGTCTATAGTCTAGTCTATAGTCTAGTCTATAGTCTAGTCTATAGTCTAGTCTATATAGTCTAGTCTATAGTCTAGTCTATAGTCTAGTCTATAGACTAGTGATGTTGTCAAGTCAAGTCTATAGTCTAGTCTATAGTCAAGTCTATAGTCTAGTCTATAGTCTAGTCTATAGTCTAGTCTATAGTCTAGTCTATAGTCTAGTCTATAGTCTAGTCTATAGTCTAGTCTATAGTCTAGTCTATAGTCTAGTCTATAGTCTAGTCTATAGTCTAGTCTATAGTCTAGTCTATAGTATAGTCCATAGTCAAGTCTATAGTCTAGTCTATAGTCAAGTCTATAGTCTAGTTTATAGCCTATATAGTCTAGTCTTTTAATCCCCCATCACAGTTTAATAATACAAATAATAAAATTCTTAAAAAATTGTATCTTTCAGAAATTTTCCACTTAATTAAATTTACTTAACAAAATTGTCCTCAAAATTTGTTAAATACAATAATTTATTAGTTGCTAATAATTATATTTTGTCCAAAAAAATTTACATTTTTACACTGAAAAAATCAACAATTTAATGTCAAAAATCAAACGCCATTGCAATTTACATTTTTTTGTTTTCTTTTCAACATCTTTATTTTCCATTTAACAATAAGGCTCTAATTTATTTAACAACTTGGCTGCTGGCCAATAATATTGGTCAATATCTGTGGGTTAAAATAGAAAATTTACATAAATTAATTTTTCATCATAATTTTGTGTTTTGGTTCAAATCATCACCAGGTGCTAATTTGCTGCACAATTGTCGCATGTTTTTAGTTTAATAAAAAATCCACAGATTTTAGGCTTATTTTTGAATTTTTTTTAGGGAAATATCAAATGCGCCTTAAATATTGCTGTAAAAATAAAAATACAATATTAATTTTTAACGCCACATTTCCCTAACCCCTGACAATTCCTTTTCTATTGCTGTATTTTACCGGCTTTTTTGAATAATTTCTATTAAAAACTAATCACTTGTGATGACACATTTGTCAAATTATTCTCACTTTTAGATAAGTTTTATGTTTTACCGGTTGACTTTTTTCAAAATTCTATTTTGTTAATAAATACTTTGTTTAATTATAGGAAATTTACGAAAATTTTTTCTCAATTTCACATTAAGATTTATCGATTTCACATTTAATTATTTAGTTATTTGTTTATTTTATAGTTTTACGTCATATTTTCGTTTCTAATTAAGTTTGTTTTGTTGGAATTTAATGGCTAAACTAATTGAGGAATTTTTTCGATATAAATTGTTTTGATTTTAGTTTATTTGTTTAGTTTTAGCCATAAAAGTAATTCGAAATTAAAAATAAATTAAATAATTAAATAAAAATTAAAGAGACAAAATTGCTCTGCTTCAGTTATAGTTTTAGTTCCATTCTAGTTCAGTTCTAGTTCAGTTCTAGTTCAGTTCTAGTTCAGTTCTAGTTCAGTTCTAGTTCTGTTCTAGTTCTGTTCTAGTTCAGTTCTAGTTCATTTCTAGTTCAGTTCTAGTTCAGTTCTAGTTCAGTTCTAGTTCAGTTCTAGTTCAGTTCTAGTTCAGTTCTAGTTCTGTTCTAGTTCTGTTCTAGTTCTGTTCTAGTTCAGTTCTAGTTCAGTTCTAGTTCAGTTCTAGTTCAGTTCTAGTTCAGTTCTAGTTCAGTTCTAGTTCAGTTCTAGTTCAGTTCTAGTTCAGTTCTAGTTCAGTTCTAGTTCAGTTCTAGTTCAGTTCTAGTTCAGTTCTAGTTCAGTTCTAGTTCAGTTCTAGTTCATTTCTAGTTCAGTTCTAGTTCAGTTCTAGTTCAGTTCTAGTTCAGTTCTAGTTCAGTTCTAGTTCAGTTCTAGTTCAGTTCTAGTTCAGTTCTAGTTCAGTTCTAGTTCAGTTCTAGTTCAGTTCTAGTTCAGTTCTAGTTCAGTTCTAGTTCAGTTCTAGTTCAGTTCTAGTTCAGTTCTAGTTCAGTTCTAGTTCAGTTCTAGTTCAGTTCTAGTTCAGTTCTAGTTCAGTTCTAGTTCAGTTCTAGTTCAGTTCTAGTTCAGTTCTAGTTCAGTTCTAGTTCAGTTCTAGTTCAGTTCTAGTTCTGTTCTAGTTCTGTTCTAGTTCTGTTCTAGTTCTGTTCTAGTTCTGTTCTAGTTCTGTTCTAGTTCTGTTCTAGTTCTGTTCTAGTTCTGTTCTAGTTCTGTTCTAGTTCTGTTCTAGTTCTGTTCTAGTTCTGTTCTAGTTCTGTTCTAGTTCTGTTCTAGTTCTGTTCTAGTTCTGTTCTAGTTCTGTTCTAGTTCTGTTCTAGTTCTGTTCTAGTTCTGTTCTAGTTCTGTTCTAGTTCTGTTCTAGTTCTGTTCTAGTTCTGTTCTAGTTCTGTTCTAGTTCTGTTCTAGTTCTGTTCTAGTTCTGTTCTAGTTCTGTTCTAGTTCTGTTCTAGTTCTGTTCTAGTTCTGTTCTAGTTCTGTTCTGTTCTAGTTCTGTTCTAGTTCTGTTCTAGTTCTGTTCTAGTTCTGTTCTAGTTCTGTTCTAGTTCTGTTCTAGTTCTGTTCTAGTTCTGTTCTAGTCCTGTTCTAGTTCTGTTCTAGTTCTGTTCTAGTTCTGTTCTAGTTCTGTTCTAGTTCTGTTCTAGTTCTGTTCTAGTTCTGTTCTAGTTCTGTTCTAGTTCTGTTCTAGTTCTGTTCTAGTTCTGTCTAGTTCTGTTCTAGTTCTGTTCTAGTTCGTAGTTCTGTCTAGTTCTGTTCTAGTCTGTTCTAGTTCTGTTCTAGTTCTGTCTAGTTCTGTTCTAGTTCTGTTCTGTTCTGTTCTAGTTCTGTTCTAGTTCTGTTCTAGTTCTGTCTAGTTCTGTCTAGTTCTGTTCTAGTTCTGTTCTAGTTCTGTTCTAGTTCTGTTCTAGTTCTGTTCTAGTTCTGTTCTAGTTCTGTTCTAGTTCTGTTCTAGTTCTGTTCTATTCTGTTCTAGTTCTGTTCTAGTTCTGTTCTAGTTCTGTTCTAGTTCTGTTCTAGTTCTGTTCTAGTTCTGTTCTAGTTCTGTTCTAGTTCTGTTCTAGTTCTGTTCTAGTTCTGTTCTAGTTCTTTCTAGTTCTGTCTAGTTCTGTTCTAGTCTGTTCTAGTTCTGTTCTAGTTCTGTTCTAGTTCTGTTCTAGTTCTGTTCTAGTTCTGTTCTAGTTCTGTTCTAGTTCTGTTCTAGTTCGTTCTAGTTCTGTTCTAGTTCTGTTCTAGTTCTGTTCTAGTTCTGTTCTAGTTCTGTTCTAGTTCTGTTCTAGTTCTGTTCTAGTTCTGTTCTAGTTCTGTTCTAGTTCTGTTCTAGTTCTGTGCTAGTTCTGTTCTAGTTCTGTTCTAGTTCTGTTCTAGTTCTGTTCTAGTTCTGTTCTAGTTCTGTTCTAGTTCTGTGTGAGTTTCTGTTCTAGTTCTGTTCTAGTTCTGTTCTAGTTCTGTTCTAGTTCTGTTCTAGTTCTGTTCTAGTTCTGTTCTAGTCCTGTTCTAGTCCTGTTCTAGTTCAAAAAAGATTAAGAAATGTACCTGATATGTAAATCTTTCAAAATAGTTTACCACCCTCTCCCCTTTGTTCGCAATAAAAAGAAAAACATTTTAATAAATTTGAATAGTTAATATCTTGATAAATAGAAAAAAGTAATAATATTTACTTTTATTATTGAGGCGTTTTAATTTTGATTTATTTATTTGTTCAAAAAAACACACAGACAACATGTATGAATAAAATTCGGATGTTTTTGACAAATTTTGTAAGATGTTGATTGTTGACAGATGAACCATAAAATAAATATTATTTATATTTCTTAAAATTTGTTATTTATTATTGTTGTGGTTTTTGTTTAAGGAAATTTCCTATTATGTTAAAAACCAAAAAAATAAATAAACAAACGGCATAGACAGGTTTAACTAATGTTTAAAAATTGTTTTGATTTTAAATGAATATATTCATTACATTTTTGTAATTTATAAGAAAAATAAATATTTATTTTTTAAAAAATAACAAAGTAATAAATTACTTTTAAGTATAAAAGGAAGTAGTAGAATATTAAGGAAAACAAAAAAAATTCTGTTATTAAATTTTGGAAATTTTTCATATTTTTTAGAATAAATTTCAAATATAAAAGGGACTATTTTATTGAATGAGTTAAAATTATTTTTTAATATTTTTTTTATTTACCATCAAAGTGTTGGAAAAAATGTTTTAATTTGAAACATTTTCTTTAACCTTGGGACAATAACTAACCTCATTTCTTATTCTAGTATTTTGTTGCTTACTTTACTGCCCATCAGTTTATTTTATCATTACATTTCTCAAATTACTAATTGCAAGTTCATTGCTCGCAAATTAATATAAAGAGTATCTTAAACTTTAGTATTTTTGTCTTTGCCTTTAATTGGCTTTGACACATAACAACAAAAAATTTTTTTTTGGAAAAAGTCAAGTGCGTACAAACTAAAAAAAAGTTTATAAATTATAAGTGAAATTTTAGCACAATAAAAAATAAACAATTGAAAAGTCAAAAGAGACCAACAATATTTAAGTATTAACGCTGAAAAACCTTGAAAGTAAGATCATACGCAAAAGAAAATAATTAACGAAACAAAAAAAAAAAAAAAGTTCATGAATATTCACTTGAACGCTGACAAGATTAAATTAAAAAAACAAGAGACATTAAATAGAAATTTAACTAAATACATAAATATAATCTAAATGAGATGCTAAAGACAGATGAGTGTTAGAGTACCCGACAGCTTGGGGTGACAGTACAGTACTTAACATTTTACCTAAACTAAGTCATAGAAATGTTCCTAACGCATGTCAGGTATTAAAATCGCGCTTCACTTTTAGAACCTGGTGTTTATCAGGTCTTAAATTCATTAAAATATTCAACGTGTTTTTTACATTAAAAGTTACAATAAACATTACTCTATGTTGACTACCCTCCTGTTAGATTACTTGGGGACACTAAAGTAACTACTGACATAAATTTTTCCCACAAAGACTTAATTTATAATATAGCAAAACTTTAGAAAAATATTGCATACAAAAGTGATCATATTTTACCTTTTAAAACTGCCGGGTACATCATTTTCATATTCTCTTAAAAAATATTAATTAATATTAAGTATACGTCACCTGTTTTCCAAGGCGACTAAATTGTGCAGTTTGTTGTTATTGTTTTTTATTATTCTTTCAAAGTTGAACGACTTTTTGGTTTGTTTTTTTCTTTTCTCGTTTTCAAAATGGAATTGTAATTAAGTTTTTTTTTATGAAAATCATTTCTATTTTTTGTTTATTCAATTAGGCCTAAAATGTTAAACAAATTTATAAAGTTTTTAATTATGTTTTAATTGGGTTTGGAAATATTAAAATGTTTAACATTTAACAAAATGCTTATGGGAGGTAAAAGGCTAATATTTGCTTGTTTTGTTTGTTAGAACTAAACGTGTAATATGAATAAATTGGACTAGTACATAGACCAGTCAATCGAAAAATCAGTATACTATATACTAGTCAAATTCAGTTCTAGTTCAGTTCTAGTTCAGTTCTTGTTCAGTTCTAGTTCAGTTCTAGTTCAGTTCTAGTTCAGTTCTAGTTCAGTTCTAGTTCAGTTCTAGTTCAGTTCTAGTTCAGTTCTAGTTCAGTTCTAGTTCAGTTCTAGTTCAGTTCTAGTTCAGTTCTAGTTCAGTTCTAGTTCAGTTCTAGTTCAGTTCTAGTTCAGTTCTAGTTCAGTTCTAGTTCAGTTCTAGTTCAGTTCTAGTTCAGTTCTAGTTCAGTTCTAGTTCAGTTCTAGTTCAGTTCTAGTTCAGTTCTAGTTCAGTTCTAGTTCAGTTCTAGTTCAGTTCTAGTTTAGTTCTAGTTCAGTTCTAGTTCAGTTCTAGTTCAGTTCTAGTTTAGTTCTAGTTCAGTTCTAGTTCAGTTCTTGTTCAGTTCTTGTTCAGTTCTTGTTCAGTTGTTCAGTTCTAGTTCACTTCTAGTTGAGTTCGATATTATTTCTAATTGATAGACTAGTCCCTGTATCGTATAGTGGTTCTTAAACTTGTCCAAAGACTAGTTGGTACACTCTTTCATAAACTGGTTAATAAAAAAAAATTTTAAATTTTTAATATTTTCAATTTTTCCCAAAAATAGAATTTTTTTACATTGCTTTTTTTAGCAATTGTTTCACACAAATAAATTAACATCTGCAATTTGTTATACTATTTTAAAATTTTTAAATATATTCACAATAACAATTTGTTTAAATATGTATTATTTTATTTGACAATGTAAGTACAAACTAATACAAATATACAATTGTTTCCTAAATTGTTTTAGCATTTTTCATATATTGAAAACAGACAACTTTTACAAATTTTAAACTTAGTATTTGCAAAACAATGTACATATATGAATATGTAAAGACATACGTATGTTATCCCAAAATTAAATCTATATTTTTGAATACAAAAAAATATTTATACAAACATTTGTATATTTAAAAACGTCATACAAAATGAATTGTATTTATAAAACCTAAAACTGAAATTGAAATGTTAGTTTTCCTCTTGACCATTTGTTTGAGGTGATGATACACTTATTCACAAACATGTTCATAGCTGTGAAATTAATAAAAAATTCTTTAAAATCAAAACAATTTTTAAAATATTTTAAAAGTTTACAATTAAGTTATTTGTATTTTATTACGAATTTCTTTTTTTTTCCTAGAGTAATAAATATTAATCATACGTTGGTAGATAATATTTTTTAAATTCAATAAAAATCATATGTTAATCTTATTAGTGTTAATAAATAGATATTCTAATAATTCTGGATTTTACAGTATGATAAATAATTTTAATATATATTTCTAATGAAATTTTTAAGATAAATTTTAATAATTTCTACTAAAACAGTTTGTAGACATGGAGGCGTATGATTGTTATTATATCTAATTTATTATTTTGTATGCAAATTTCATATTAATCATACGTTAGATGGAAATTTTTGATTGGAATTGAATATTAATCATACGTTTAGCGGGAATTTCTAATAATTTACAAATTGTCAATGTCACTACATTGGGGAGGTTAATGGAGTAGTCTATATATTAATACATAGACAAGGTCAGAGAATGGCTCATAAACTAGATCATGGACCGATCAGTAGGTTAGTCCATATTCTATTCAATATGTTGGCCAAATGACTAGTTATTAGACAAATCATTAGAATAGTCAATATATTAGTTAATAAACTAGGTCACAGGTTAGTCAATACATTACTTAAAGATCTAGTCAATGAAGTGGCTAATAGACCAATAAATAAAAATGTCAATGAGATGCCATTAGTCTAGCCAATCCATTGACTGATCCATATTCTAGCTCATAGATTAGTCAATAGCATAATAAATATACTAGAGACTAGTCCATAGTCTAGTTCCTAGTCCATAAGCTAGATCAAAGACGACACCATTCACATTGAGTCAATTTAATAAAACATAACTCCACATTTATATAGACCTTTTTATCATATTTTTCATTTATACTAAAATAAATATTTACTTCAGTTCATTGACTGGCAGTCGTGCCTCTACTGCTCTTCACACCACTTTACAATTTTTTGCCACCAAGATGATGATGATAATTATTAATAATCATGAACATTACTCTCCAACTAAACACATGTGCATAAACAAACTTGCAGCAAAAATGCTCAACAACAAAATTGCATGAATGAGTTGAAAATTAAAAAAGTAAAAGAAATATTTTGACAGCAGGCAAATTTTTTTAATACATTCATATAGCAAAAGGAAAACAGCAAGTGAACTGTCTCTAGTAGTTTCAAAAGGTACAGGCCAATAGACTAAGTAACCGACTGACTAACTAACTTAATGGTCTGCCATATAATGCTGAATGGCGAATGCGATGACTACCACTACATTTGCTTAATTGCAGCATTTGTAAAAATTCAATTAAATGCAAACAAGCAGAGGGAGAACAAAAACAAAAAAATAAAAAAAAATTTTAAAAATTCCATAGTCGACTTAATGATTTTATTCCATTACATTTTTATTTTTGTATTTGTTTTTGGCTTTCTATAGAGTCAGTTCAATCCAACAGTTAGTCTGTCATTTGTGTATGAATTGTATTCGAATAAAAGTGAATTAAATGCACAACAAAATCGATAAAATTGAATGCGTTTTTTTAGGGGTTTTCAGCTCTTGTTTTAAATAAAAAATTAATGTAAAAAAATTTAATTGAATTGAACATTTAATAAAACATAACAGATCAACTTTAAGTTTTGGAATAATTTTTAAAAATTCTTAGAATTTGTATTATAGGAGATCTAGATTTTGGTCTTTCATATAAAATAGAGAAGATTTAAATATTTTGTTGAAACAGTTCTAGTTCAGTTCTAGTTCAGTTCTAGTTCAGTTCTAGTTCAGTTCTAGTTCAGTTCAGTTCTAGTTCAGTTCTAGTTCAGTTCTAGGTTCTAGTTCAGTTCTAGTTCAGTTCTAGTTCAGTTCTAGTTCAGTTCTAGTTCAGTTCTAGTTCAGTTCTAGTTCAGTTCTAGTTCAGTTCTAGTTCAGTTCTAGTTCAGTTCTAGTTCAGTTCTAGTTCAGTTCTAGTTCAGTTCTAGTTCAGTTCTAGTTCAGTTCTAGTTCAGTTCTAGTTCAGTTCTAGTTCAGTTCTAGTTCAGTTCTAGTTCAGTTCTAGTTCAGTTCTAGTTCAGTTTCTAGTTCAGTTCTAGTTCAGTTCTATTTCAGTTCAGTTCCGTTCTAGTTCAGTTCTAGTTCAGTTCTAGTTCAGTACTAGTGTCAGTTCTAGTTCAGTTCTAGTTCAGTTCTAGTTCAGTTCTAGTTCAGTTCTAGTTCAGTTCTATTCAGTTCTAGTTAGTTCTAGTTCAGTTCTAGTTCAGTTCTAGTTCAGTTCTAGTTCAGTATCTAGTTCAGTTCTAGTTCAAGTTCTAGTTCAGTTTTCTATTCAGTTACTAGTTAAGTTCCTAGTTCAGTTCTAGTTCAAGGTTCTATTCCTAGTTCAGTTCCTAGTTCAGTTCCTAGTGTCAGTTCTAGTTCAGTTCTAGTCAGTTTCTAGTTCAGTTCTAGTCAGTTCTAGTTCAGTTCTTAGTTCAGTTCAGTCTAGTTCAGTAGTTCAGTTCTAGTTCAGTTCTAGTTCAGTTCTAGTTCAGTTCTAGTTCAGTTCTAGTTCAGTTCTAGTTCAGTTCTAGTTCAGTTCTAGTTCAGTTCTAGTTCAGTTCTAGTTCAGTTCTAGTTCAGTTCTAGTTCAGTTCTAGTTCAGTTCTAGTTCAGTTCTAGTTCAGTTCTAGTTCAGTTCTAGTTCAGTTCTAGTTAGTTCAGTTCTAGTTTTCTAGTTCAGTTCTAGTTCAGTTCTAGTTCAGTTCTAGTTCAGTTCTAGTTCAGTTCTAGTTCAGTTCTAGTTCAGTTCTAGTTCAGTTCTAGTTCAGTTCTAGTTCAGTTCTAGTTCAGTTCTAGTTCAGTTCTAGTTCAGTTCTAGTTCAGTTCTAGTTCAGTTCTATTTCAGTTCTAGTTCAGTTCTATTTCAGTTCTAGTTCAGTTCTAGTTCAGTTCTAGTTCAGTTCTAGTTCAGTTCTAGTTCAGTTCTAGTTCAGTTCTAGTTCAGTTCTAGTTCAGTTCTAGTTCAGTTCTAGTTCAGTTCTAGTTCAGTTCTAGTTCAGTTCTAGTTCAGTTCTAGTTCAGTTCTAGTTCAGTTCTAGTTCAGTTCTAGTTCAGTTCTAGTTCAGTTCTAGTTCAGTTCTAGTTCAGTTCTAGTTCAGTTCTAGTTCAGTTCTAGTTCAGTTCTAGTTCAGTTCTAGTTCAGTTCTAGTTCAGTTCTAGTTCAGTTCTAGTTCAGTTCTAGTTCAGTTCTAGTTCAGTTCTAGTTCAGTTCTAGTTCAGTTCTAGTTCAGTTCTAGTTCAGTTCTAGTTCAGTTCTAGTTCAGTTCTAGTTCAGTTCTAGTTCAGTTCTAGTTCAGTTCTAGTTCAGTTCTAGTTCAGTTCTAGTTCAGTTCTAGTTCAGTTCTAGTTCAGTTCTAGTTCAGTTCTAGTTCAGTTCTAGTTCAGTTCTAGTTCAGTTCTAGTTCAGTTCTAGTTCAGTTCTAGTTCAGTTCTAGTTCAGTTCTAGTTCAATTCCAGATCCTTTCCAGTACCGTTTAGATCTGGTCCATGTTTGTTGAGTTCTCGTATACTTAATATTGAATTTCCCATAAATAACAATAAATCTAAATCTATAAAAATAAATTCTTCCACAAAAACTATAAATATTTAAATATTTTTATTTAAAATTTGTATTGTCTTAGGTCATGTATTTCCTTAAGACAAAATACTACAAAAATATTTTTTCCCAAAATTTATCAATTGAAGAACGTAAAACTGATTTTGTTTTCAAATGGTTAATGGCCAAAATAAATATCAGAAAAAGCTAAAATATTAAACATGTTGAGGGAAACATATAAAAGTGGAAAAAAGGCAGAAGAAGGTGTTTATAGCTGAATTTAAATATTTTGTTTGTTTCTTTAGTTTTTAATGGCCTACTGTTAGCAAAACAACAAAATTTATACCTAATTTTATAAAATTTTGATGAAATTGTAAATTATACTTTTTTTTAATAAAATTAACGTACTTCCGTTTCAACTATCACTTGCATTTCCAAATAAAATAAATATTTATTTTACAATTCTCATGCTGATGGCATTTTCTTATTAATGTTGTTTGATTTTAGTTTTTATTACTAGGAAAAGCAAATAAACGTATTTGAAAAACGATTTTTTGAAACTGAATAAAATTACGTTTTATTTATAAAATTCTGGAAAAATTTATATTTAATTTCTTAATTTTATTCTTTAGATTATATTCGACTATACACTAGTATACAGATGGAACTAGTCTATAATACATATAGAAAAATGTTATCAACCTAAAATATCAGTTATTTAAAAATCTTTAAAGATTCATTTTGCTCCAATTAATTATGTTAGTTATTCTATATTTATGTTTATCTTTAGAAATATGAATATTCATGAAAAAGTATTCCCTTGTGATGTATTGTATAAAATTGTTCTATTGTTTTTTTTTTCTGTTTAAATGCTTTCCGGCAGTGTTATCAACAGTACGTACATTTTTTCCTTGTAAAAGCTAATTACAAATGCACATACATTTGGAAATTTTACGTAAATTATAAAACAGTGAACATTAAAACTATAGTAAGAATTTTTCTTACTTTCCATTACCTGCAACAGGACATACTTTCCTGTGAACACACTATTGACTAGATTAAACAAATGCTTTCTCTTACAGTGAAATATATACATATTCCACACAACTATTGTTCTTTACTGTATTTGTATTATTAATAAAACATTTGAGAATTTACATAGTTCTCTACAACAAAAACTAAAATGAACAATGAAATACAGCATAAACATACACCAAGTATATACATATACACATATTTTCCTAAAGAAAGAAAACTCACATTTTTGGCAACGTTAGATACAACGACAACGTAGCAACAAATTGCCAAAAGTAAACATGACATTAAAGGAAACCCTTTTCCTGCCCCTCCCGCTTTGTTACCACTAAGATCATGTAAATCTATAAATGAAACAGAAACTAAAAATAGTTTTTAAATGTCTTGGCAGCAGCAATTATAAGATGAAATGGTATGCAGTGGAAACTATTGTAGTTAAGCATCATATCTCAGTCTTTAAGTTTAAATTCTGATTAAATGAAATTTTTAATAGACATACAGGTTGAACTATAGACTAGAGTATGGACTAGACTATGACTAAACTATAGACTATACTATAGACTAGACTATAGAGTGGACTATAGACTAGACCATAGACTAGACTATAGACTAGATTATAGACTAGACTATAGACTAGACTATAGACTAGACCATAGACTAGACTATAGACTATTATACTAGATTATAGACTAGACTATAGACTAGACTATAGACTGACTATAGACTAGACTATACTAGACTATAGACTAGACTATAGACTAGACTATAGACTAGACTATAGACTAGACTATAGACTAGACCTATAGACTAGACTATAGACTAGACTATAGACTAGACTATAGACTAGACTATAGACTAGACTATAGACTAGACTATAGAGACTATAGACTAGACTATAGACTAGACTATAGACTAGACTATAGACTAGACTATAGACTAGACTATAGACTAGACTATAGACTAGACTATAGACTAGACTATAGACTAGACTATAGACTAGACCATAGACTAGACTATAGACTAGATTATAGACTAGACTATAGACTAGACTATAGACTAGACCATAGACTAGACTATAGACTAGATTATAGACTAGACTATAGACTAGACTATAGACTAGACTATAGACTAGACTATAGACTAGACTATAGACTAGACTATAGACTAGACTATAGACTAGACTATAGACTAGACTATAGACTAGACCATAGACTAGACTATAGACTAGATTATAGACTAGACTATAGACTAGACTATAGACTAGACTATAGACTAGACTATAGACTAGACTATAGACTAGACTATAGACTAGACTATAGACTAGACTATAGACTAGACTATAGACTATAATAGTTTAATCATTTTCTTTAAAAGTGTTGAACATTTTTAGTGTTTCATATTTTGTTAAACAATATATTATTTCTGCAAGCTTCTCTTCTTGATTTATTTAACATTTGCATTTACAATTATTTTTGTTTAAAAACAAAACCACATCCTCTTAATTTTTTTTATTGCTTTTCCTTTATTTTATATCTTTTTTCTACATTAAGCAAATTAGTTATCTAATATTGTTTTTTTTTTTGTTCCTGCTGCTGCTGCTATCACACTTAGATATACAAATACAACAAGAAAAACAACAGAAAAAAATAATAATAAATAAAAATTATTATCAAAAATTTTGCAGTTATATATTTTTATGACTTCATTCATATTTGATGTCATAAATTTCATTACATAGACACCGCTGCTCGTTCGCTCTACATTGGGGAAGTTGAAAATGCTAAAATAAATAAATTTGCAAAATTCTATTTGTTGCACGAGTATTGCTGCTATAGTATTATGTGGTTTTTAATGTCAAGGTTTTTAACAATCATAAAATAAGTTAAACGTAAAAAAATAGTATTTTGTATGGAAAAATATTAGTACCAGCAGGTACTACTATTAGTAGCAGTAGTATTTTTTTATACTTATTGTAGTGTTTTTACTACTTGACGCTTAAAATACTCAGCAATAACACATATATTTCAAAGCAATTAATATTTTTATGATTACAATTTGAAATTAAAAAAAAATGTTGACGCTTTTTATTATAATAGCATTAAAAAAATAAAATAATAAAATGGGTTTAAAAAAATGTTATGGTTATAAAGGAGAAACAAATTTCTACCGAAAATATTAGAAATCATTTCAGAGAAATGAAGGGTTTCTCTGAATAGCCAATTGATAAAAAAAAAAACTGAAATTGTCTGCGACTGAAAGACAAATATTACTAAATGAACACACTAATCATTATTTATAATATACATGAGTAATATTTATTAATTTTTATTTACCAGTATTTAAATCTACATATGTCGAAAATATATACTTAATTTAATATCCATACAATAACAACAACATACGTACTACATATGAGTTGTTTGTATACAGTTGTGACTAAGTGTACCTACTCTTACCTCATTCACTCATATCAATTTCTGGTATTGTCTTGTTTTTTCTAAGATTATTTATCTATAAGTATATTTGAAGCTTAAATATTTATTGCGTTTTTGTATAATTTTTTTCTGTCTATTCCGCAAAAGTTCTAGCTAACATTCACTCGCTATTATTTCGAAAACAATTAATTTAATGCTTCAGTAAACACGACACAAAACAATAATATAGGGAAACGGGGAATAAAATACAAAAAAAAAAAAAAAAAAAAAAACTTAAAACTATAATAGACAATCGCTTATTCACTCTCATACATTGTAATAATTTATAATCAATCATGTAATCTAACGAATATTGTAAATGTTATAAAAAATATATATGTAATAGAGAAAAACCGTAAAAATATTAAATATATGAAAATTAGTATAGAAGCACCAGAAATATTATCATTATTATACTGGATTAGTATCATTTAAAACCACACAAACTCATCATTCTTCACTAATGAATTTTGCTACCTAAATGTAATTATTAGAAAATATTAGAAAAATTTCTAAAACATGTCAGTAGGAAATTATAAACTAACTATAACCATTATTATAGCAAAGCATATGAGTTCAGTTCTAGTTCAGTTCTAGTTCAGTTCTAGTTCTGTTCTAGTTCAGTTCTAGTTCAGTTCTAGTTCAGTTCTAGTTCAGTTCTATTTCAGTTCTAGTTCAGTTCTTGTTCAGGTCTAGTTCAGTTCTAGTTCAGTTCTATTTCAGTTCTAGTTCAGTTCTAGTTCAGTTCTAGTTCAGTTCTAGTTCAGTTCTAGTTCAGTTCTAGTTCAGTTCTAGTTCAGTTTCTAGTTCAGTTTCTAGTTCAGTTCTAGTTCAGTTCTAGTTCAGTTCTAGTTCAGTTCTAGTTCAGTTATAGTTCAGTTCTAGTTCAGTTCTAGTTCAGTTCTTAGTTCAGTTTCTAGTTCAGTTCAGTTCAGTTCTAGTTCAGTTCTAGTTCAGTTCTAGTTCAGTTCTAGTTCAGTTCAGTTCTAGTTCAGTTCTAGTTCAGTTCTAGTTCAGTTCTAGTTCAGTTCTAGTTCAGTTCTAGTTCAGTTCTAGTTCAGTTCTAGTTCACTTCTAGTTCAGTTCTAGTTCAGTTCTAGTTCAGTTCTAGTTCAGTTCTAGTTCAGTTCTAGTTCAGTTCTAGTTCAGTTCTAGTTCAGTTCTAGTTCAGTTCTAGTTCAGTTCTAGTTCAGTTCTAGTTCAGTTCTAGTTCAGTTCTAGTTCAGTTCTAGTTCAGTTCTAGTTCAGTTCTAGTTCAGTTCTAGTTCAGTTCTAGTTCAGTTCTAGTTCAGTTCTAGTTCAGTTCTAGTTCAGTTCTAGTTCAGTTCTAGTTCAGTTCTAGTTCAGTTCTAGTTCAGTTCTAGTTCAGTTCTAGTTCAGTTCTCAGTTCTAGTTCAGTTCTAGTTCTAGTTCAGTTCTAGTTCAGTTCTAGTTCAGTTCTAGTTCAGTTCTAGTTCAGTTCTAGTTCAGTTCTAGTTCAGTTCTAGTTCAGTTCTAGTCAGTTCTAGTTCAGTTCTAGTTCAGTTCTAGTTCAGTTCTAGTTAGTTCTAGTTCAGTTTCTAGTTCAGTTCATAGTTCAGTTCTAGTTCAGTTCTAGTTCAGTCTAGTTCAGTTCTAGTTCAGTTCTAGTTCAGTTCTAGTTCAGTTCTAGTTCAGTTCTAGTTCAGTTCTAGTTCAGTTCTAGTTCAGTTCTAGTTCATTTCTAGTTCAGTTCTAGTTCAGTTCTAGTTCAGTTTCTAGTTCAGTTCTAGTTCAGTTCTAGTTCAGTTCTAGTTCAGTTCTTAGTTCTAGTTCTAGTTCAGTCTAGTTCAGTTCTAGTTCAGTTCTAGTTCAGTTCTAGTTCAGTTCTAGTTCAGTTCTAGTCAGTTCTAGTTCAGTCTAGTTCAGTTCTAGTTCAGTTTCTAGTTAGTCAGTTTCTAGTTCAGTTCTAGTTCAGTTCTAGTTCAGTTCTAGTTCAGTTCTAGTTCAGTTTCTAGTTCAGTTCTAGTTCAGTTCTAGTTCAGTTCTAGTTCAGTTCTAGTTCAGTTCTAGTTCAGTTCTATAGTTCAGTTCGTTCTAGATCTCAATATAGCTCGGTTTAGTTAAGTTTTTAAAACTAGATACTATTGTGTAGGATATAGGCTCGACTACAATATAATATAAATATTTCTCGTTGGATTTATTTTACAAGTTTTTCCTGTATATATGCTATCATTATGCGTTTTAATGCGAATTGTCTAAGTTGTTTTTAAACCAACAAGTACATATAAATTTTGAAAACATACAACCACAACCTTGTTTTGAAATATTTAAACAGTTCTAGTGCAAACAAAATTCATTCAAGATCTAGTAGTTTATAATTACAGAATTTTCCTATAAAGTGATGAATGTTTTACAAACATGTTGTATTAGAAGGGCTTAAAAATATGTTGAGGTCATTAGAAAATTGATAAGTAGTAATTACTAAAAACATTTTCATAGTTTACCCAAAAGTATGTTTTAATTTTGAACTATATTATATGCCTGGTAATATACTAAACCCAATTTATATACCTACAAATGCATATATGTATGTACATACGTATGTGTGTAAGTGTGGTACGCCAAAATCACTTAAGTGTTCTCTAATTTAATTTGGAAACGTTTTAATAAAAACGTGTACTTGAAATGAAATGTTAAAATAATTATTTCCCTAAAGTATGCTTTAATTTAAACTATTTTTTTTAATCCACAAGGTATATTAAGTTTAATTACTTGCTTTTAATTTAAATTTAAGAAAATATAAGCCAAGGGCATAATAAAAACTACTTAAAAATTTTGTAGTTTGAATTATTTACATGAAAATTTTTTTACAAAAAAAAAGGTTAAAGCTTTGGCATTTTGAAAAAATATCTTTTTGAAGATATACATAAATTTGCCTCTAACATTTGCTCATGTGTTGTTAACAGTTAAAGCCATTAATGATGCTTCATAGCTTTTATATCTGGCATTCAATCAGAGTTAAATTTAATGTCCTTTTTGGCCAGTTTAATATCGTTGAGTATGTTTTATAGTTTCCTGTATTTATGTATGTATGTGTGTTCGTTTTATATTGCTTGCTATCGCCTGTATTAAGGTTTTACCAAAGTCTATTTTTAGTTTTATTTATTTCAAGATTGAAATCATCCTTGTTTATAGAAAAAGTGGGAGGTTTTAATGGCATATTTACTTTGGGCCTGAACTTTGAGTATTGCCGAAAAAATGGTACATGAATATTTTTTACAACACGAGTTTTTCTTTATTTATTTGCATTTGTTGATTCAATAAATAATGTTGTTGTATGTTGTTCCTGTGCCTCTGCTTTTATTTATTTTTTGTAGGCAACTATGTAAATTTGCAGATAAACATAAATAAAGTTCTCTTACAGTGTAGGAGAAATTTTTGCAGCAAGCAAATGTTGCATGATTTGGATTTTGGTTAGAAGTTTTGGAAATTTATTTAAAACCATTTCACATACATAGTTAGAACAGAACTACTGAAAGCAAGAACTGAACAGAACTGAACAAAAACTGAACAAGAACTGAACAAGACTGAACAAGAACTGAACAAGAACTGAACAAGAACTGACTAGAACTGAACTAGAACTGAACTAGAACTGACCTAGAACTGACTACTGAGAACTGAACTAGAACTGAACTAGAACTGAACTAGAACTGAACTAGAACTGACTAGAACTGAACTAGAACTGAACTAGAACTGAACTAGAACTGAACTAGAACTGAACTAGAACTGAACTAGAACTGAACTAGAACTGAACTAGAACTGAACTAGAACTGAACTAGAACTGAACTAGAACTGAACTAGAACTGAACTAGAACTGAACTAGAACTGAACTAGAACTGAACTGAACTGAACTAGAACTGAACTAGAACTGAACTAGAACTGAACTAGAACTGAACTAGAACTGAACTAGAACTGAACTAGAACTGAACTAGAACTGAACTAGAACTGAACTAGAACTGAACTAGAACTGAACTAGAACTGAACTAGAACTGAACTAGAACTGAACTAGAACTGAACTAGAACTGAACTAGAACTGAACTAGAACTGAACTAGAACTGAACTAGAACTGAACTAGAACTGAACTAGAACTGAACTAGAACTGAACTAGAACTGAACTAGAACTGAACTAGAACTGAACTAGAACTGAACTAGAACTGAACTAGAACTGAACTAGAACTGAACTAGAACTGAACTAGAACTGAACTAGAACTGAACTAGAACTGAACTAGAACTGAACTAGAACTGAACTAGAACTGAACTAGAACTGAACTAGAACTGAACTAGAACTGAACTAGAACTGAACTAGAACTGAACTAGAACAGAACTAGAACTGAACTAGAACTGAACTAGAACTGAACTAGAACTGAACTAGAACTGAACTAGAACTGAACTAGAACTGAACTAGAACTGAACTAGAACTGAACTAGAACTGAACTAGAACTGAACTAGAACTGAACTAGAACTGAACTAGAACTGAACTAGAACTGGACTAGAACTGAACTAGAACTGAACTAGAACTGAACTGGAACTGAACTAGAACTGAACTAGAACTGAACAAGAACTGAACTAGAACTGAACTAGAACTGAACTAGAACTGAACTAGAACTGAACTAGAACTGAACTAGAACTAAACTAAAACTGAACTAGAACTGAACTAGAACTGAACTAGAACTGAACTAGAACTGAACTAGAACTGAACTAGAACTGAACTAGAACTGAACTAGAACTGAACTAGAACTGAATTAGAACTGAACTAGAACTGAACTAGAACTGAACTAGAACTGAACTAGAACTGAACTAGAACTGAACTAGAACTGAACAAGAACTGAACTAGAACTGAACTAGAACTGAACTAGAACTAAACTAGAACTGAACTAGAACTGAACTAGAACTAGAACTGAACTAGAACTGAACTAGAACTGAACTAGAACTGAACTAGAACTGAACTAGAACTGAACTAGAACTGAACTAGAACTGAACTAGAACTGAACTAGAACTGAACTAGAACTGAACTAGAACTGAACTAGAACTGAACTAGAACTGAACTAGAACTGAACTAGAACTGAACTAGAACTGAACTAGAACTGATCTAGAACTGAACTAGAACTGAACTAGAACTGAACTAGAACTGAACTAGAACTGAACTAGAACTGAACTAGAACTGAACTAGAACTGAACTAGAACTGAACTAGAACTGAACTGGAACTCAACTGGAGCTTTGGTGGACTTAAATGTATAAGTATGTAATTTTGTTGATGTTTTGTGTTAATTTTTTTATTCTACAAAACTTCTATTTTTGTATTTTTTTGCTCCATTTGTTTTTGGCTTTTGTTTCTTTCTATTGTTATAAATTAATTGAATACACGAGCTTTATATGATAATACGATTTATTATTTATTTACTAAATGCTAAAGTAAAGTGTTTAAATAAATGTTAGAAGAAAAAAGTATCTGACAAATAACACACTTTAAATGTATTTTTATTTAAAATACATACATACATTCATTATACTAAATACACACTCGTGTTGATTACGTCTTAGGGTAGTCGGGGAATACCATAAGCCCACTCAGTTATTCAGAGTTTAGAAGAACACCTTAAAGTAGACTATGTTTATGAAATTAATTCATGGCTTCCATGAATATAGTCTGAGCTCAAAATTGCAAATTTATTTGTATTCATGAGCGAAATAGTACAAATATAATATTTCAGTTTTCTTTGAATTGGATTTATTTCTATGATTAAATTTTCTTGTTATTTATGAAATTATATCAACATAATTCCCTTAACCAAATAACCTACTGTATTGAGCTAGTTTAATTTAAACCTTAATATTAATGCTAAATTCTTTATACTACTTGCCCAACTCTTAAGCTGGCTTTCTTGTTAATTGTTTATATATTTGCATAAAACTCATTTTAGAAATTGTGCCAACTACGTCAATTGAATTTCTCGGGGCGCGAATTTATGTTAATATATGTTAGACATGTTGAAGGACGGACTGACTGTTTTAATGTGAATATAAATATCAGCCCGCTTAACACCTGTCTTACTCTGCGGTAATAAAATAAAATAATTTCTGGGATAAACAAATAAAAGTTATCATACATTGTAAAATATTTTAGTGTTATAACTATTTGCATGAGATTATGATAAACCGTAAATGTTTCAAATCCAGAGGTTGGGATACAATCATAGTAGTTATTTTTCTTATTATATATTTGTTATATTCGTTAGTTATTTAAATAATTTACTATTAATGCCAAATATTCGAAGTTTTAATAAAAATTTATGGTTTTTACAGACAAAAATTCGCAAATTTTAATTTATTCGCGAATATTCCACGAATTTGTTTTCTTATTTTTAAAATTTTAGCATTCTTTTAGGCGTTAAAGGAAGTGTATTAAACTAAGAATTATGATGCAAATAATGCTAATGCTGCAAATGATTTTTCAAATATTTAAATTTATTCGTGAATATTCCCCGAGTTTGTATTTTTATTTTTAAATTTTTAGCATCTTTAAGGCGTTAAAGGAAATGTGTTAAAATAAAAATTAAGCTGTAAGGAAAATTATGCTGTTTAATGGTTTTACAAAGTTCTTCCGCTTTTATGTACAATTTGTTCGAATTTCAATTGAATTATTCGCGAATATTCCCCGAATATGTTTTTTGATTTTTAAATTTTACACAAAAAGTTATACTTTTAGTAGGTAAAGAAATTGCACTAATACAAGTATTAAGCTGTTTAGTACTTTGACAAAAATTTCAATTTATTCGCAAATATTCCACGAATTAGTATTTTTTTAATTTTTCAATTATGTTTAAAAAGTTAGTATACTTTAAGGTGATAAGAAAAAATTACAAAAATGAGAATTGTGCTAATTTTAAAAAACTTTCCCATTTCTATTTAAAAAATTTTGCGAATTTAAATTTATTTATTCGCGAATATTCCCCGAATTTGTTTTTAAATTTTATACCAGAATTTAGCATACATTTATGAGGTAAACAATATTTACATAAACCAGAATAATGCTATTTAATAGTTTTTTGCACGTATCAATTTATTCGCAAGTATTCCCCGAATTCGTTTTATTATTCAATTATGTAAAAAAAGTTAGCATACTTTTAGGAAAATATACTAAAATAAGAATTATGCTGTTTTTGCAACCTTTTCCCGTTTTTATGTGCAAAATTTTCCAAATTTAAATTTCAATTTATTCGCGAATATTCCCGAATTTTATTTTTAAGTTTTTTACAAAACGTTAGCATACTTTTAGGCGTCAAAGAAAATGTACTTAAATAAGTATTAAGCAGTTAAATAGCTTTATAAAAATGTCAATTTATTCGCAAATATTCCACGAATTTGTTTTGTTCTTTTTTAATTATGTACAAAATTTTAGCATACTTTTAGGCGGTAAGGGAAATTGCAAAACATGAGAATTATTATCCTTTTTAATTAAAAATTTAAAACAATTTCCGAATTTCGATTTTAATCGCGAATATTCCCCGAATTTCTTTCTTAATTTTCAATTATGTTAGCATGCTTTTAGGCGGTAAACTTCCCTTAAATATTATCTACTATATCTATTTATTTTTAGTTTTCCTCCAGAAAAATAGTCACTGACGTCAGTGTCCTTATACAAGAAACTAACAAAAAGAAATTGAACTAATTTTAGTTTATTTAAGTGTATTAAGTATTAATTTCTTTCTTTATAAAACAATTTTTCTCTATTTATTATTTACTAGCACTTTAAGTTAATTATAGTTGCTTAAGCCAAGTGAAAGT
>NW_023997496.1:0-21025 GCF_015586225.1 Lucilia sericata
AGTTCTAGTTCAGTTCTAGTTCAGTTCTAGTTCAGTTCTAGTTCAGTTCTAGTTCAGTTCTAGTTCAGTTCTATTTCAGTTCTAGGTCAATTCTAGTTCAGTTCTAGTTCAGTTCTAGTTCAGTTCTAGTTCAGTTCTAGTTCAGTTCTAGTTCAGTTCTAGTTCAGTTCTAGTTCAGTTCTAGTTCAGTTCTAGTTCAGTTCTAGTTCAGTTAGTTCAGTTCTAGTTCAGTTCTAGTTCAGTTCTAGTTCAGTTCTAGTTAGTTCTAGTTCAGTTCTAGTTCAGTTCTATTTCAGTTCTAGTTCAGTTCTAGTTCAGTTCTAGTTCAGTTCTAGTTCAGTTCTAGTTCAGTTCTAGTTCAGTTCTAGTTCAGTTCTAGTTCAGTTCTAGTTCAGTTCTAGTTCAGTTCTAGTTTAGTTCTAGTTCAGTTCTAGTTCAGTTCTAGTTCAGTTCTCAGTTCTAGTTCAGTTCTAGTTCAGTTCTAGTTCAGTTCTAGTTCAGTTCTAGTTAAGTTCTAGTTCAGTTCTAGTTCAGTTCTAGTTCAGTTCTAGTTCAGTTCTAGTTCAGTTCTAGTTCAGTTCTAGTTCAGTTCTAGTTCAGTTCTAGTTAAGTTCTAGTTCAGTTCTAGTTCAGTTCAGTTCTAGTTCTAGTTCAGTTCTAGTTCAGTTCTAGTTCAGTTCTAGTTCAGTTCTAGTTCAGTTCTAGTTCAGTTCTAGTTCAGTTCTAGTTCAGTTCTAGTTCAGTTCTAGTTCAGTTCTAGTTCAGTCTAGTTCAGTTCTAGTTCAGCTCTAGTTCAGTTCTAATTGAATTCTTGTTCAGTTTAGTTATTCCAGTTCTCTAGTGACAAAAGAGGACTTGGTGTATCTCAACTAACCATCAAAAGACAAATGTTGTAATAATTTTTGTTTTTGTTTGCTCTTCGACTGCTAACAGAATAACGATAAAAAGGAACAGCAAGGATATGCTGTAGTACGTATAAATGTTATAAAATTGACTCATGTGGGCTGATATGTAGGTGTACTACTACCATTACAAACACACATTCAAACATGTATTAAAACTTGTACAATATCCTTGTCTAACATCATGTTTGTTTAGCTTTTGTTTAGTTAAACCGTTAATGAATGGATAAATGAAAGGATATGAACAGTGTATTTTTTTCATTCTGTGGTATTTGTGTATAAAGTGATATATTGACATTTAACATACTTACAAACCTACTCATATATAAATATAGACACACAAACACACATACATACATATGTATGTTGCACTTTTATTATTTTCTTTAACATTTTAATTGTTAGTTTCTCTTCATGTTTGTTTGGTTGTTTGTTTGGAATAGAAATTGTTGAAGAATGTAAGCAAATAATAAAAATTGTTGTATTCAAACAAAATGTTGATATAATCATAATATTTTTTTTTTTTTTTGTAGTTTACTTGTGCATTTGAATGTGCAATTATTCTTGTGAACAATTACAATATTTGCTTAGCCCAAAAAGAAAAACAGTTAGTCCGTCCTGTTAATAAAGAAAACAATATGGTGACATTTTGTGTTTACATGCTCTAACAATCCTTATTTATTATTGTTGTTATTATTATAAATAATTTGGTGGTATTGTACTATACACTTCATTTTAGGTCATTTTATTTTTTCATTTAGTTTGTTTGCACACTGTGTCAAACCTGTAATTAAGCAAAAGGAAAAAGGACATGTCATCAAGTAACAGCAGAATGTGTGTGACACACTAAATACTTGTACTTGACACACGCTCTTATAAAATTATATTATTTTACTTGCAATTATTAAACTATTAGACAAGTTTATTAAACATAATTAACTTAAACAAATGATCTTTATACAATTACACTTTCTCTTACACATGTTAAACTTTGTTAAAACATGTTTTTTGGGGTTTATTTCCTGTTAATGTCTTATTTAAGAAGCTGATGAAGGGAAATTGAGCATAATTTGTATTTAAATGTTTTAAACTATAATTATAAGGTGTTGTTTATTGACAGGAGACACAATCAAGTTACATACATATGATGAAAGAAACTCCATAGGAAAACGTTTTAAATAGTTTTTTTTTTTTTTTTTTTTTATATAAATTTACTATTAAAAAATTAATAAAAATTTTAATTTTTTCTTTTTATTTTTCAGCTTGGGCATTGGTAGAGCTCACTTTGAGAAGCAACCACCCAGCAACTTGAGAAAATCAAATTTTTTCCATTTTGTTATTGCTCTCTATGATCGTGCTGGCCAACCCATTGAAATCGAAAGGACTGCTTTTATAGGATTTATTGAAAAAGATTCTGAATCAGATTCTACAAAAACCAATAATGGAATACAATATCGACCTACAATTACTCTATGCAAATGGTAAGTACAACATTGTTTTAATAAATTTGGAGTACTGCTTCTTATACTTCTGCTCATATTAATTCTAGTTCAGTTCTAGTTCAGTACTAGTTCAGTTCTAGTTCAGTTCTAGTTCAGTTCTAGTTCAGTTCTAGTTCAGTTCTAGTTCAGTTCTAGTTCAGTTCAGTTCTAGTTCAGTTCTAGTTCAGTTCTAGTTCAGTTCTAGTTCAGTTCTAGTTCAGTTCTAGTTCAGTTCTAGTTCAGTTCTAGTTCAGTTCTAGTTCAGTTCTAGTTCAGTTCTAGTTCAGTTCTAGTTCAGTTCTAGTTCAGTTCTAGTTCAGTTCTAGTTCAGTTCTAGTTCAGTTCTAGTTCAGTTCTAGTTCAGTTCTAGTTCAGTTCTAGTTCAGTTCTAGTTCAGTTCTAGTTCAGTTCTAGCTCAGTTCTAGCTCAGTTCTAGTTCAGTTCTAGTTCAGTTCTAGTTCAGTTCTAGTTCAGTTCTAGTTCAGTTCTAGTTCAGTTCTAGTTCAGTTCTAGTTCAGTTCTAGTTCAGTTCTATTCAGTTCTAGTTCAGTTCTAGTTCAGTTCTAGTTCAGTTCTAGTTCAGTTCTAGTTCAGTTCTAGTTCAGTTCTAGTTCAGTTCTAGTTCAGTTCTAGTTCAGTTCTAGTTCAGTTCTAGTTCAGTTCTAGTTCAGTTCTAGTTCAGTTCTAGTTCAGTTCTAGTTCAGTTCTAGTTCAGTTCTAGTTCAGTTCTAGTTCAGTTCTAGTTCAGTTCTAGTTCAGTTCTAGTTCAGTTCTAGTTCAGTTCTAGTTCAGTTCTAGTTCAGTTCTAGTTCAGTCTAGTTCAGTTCTAGTTCAGTTCTAGTTCAGTTCTAGTTCAGTTCTAGTTCAGTTCTAGTTCAGTTCTAGTTCAGTTCTAGTTCAGTTCTAGTTCAGTTCTAGTTCGTTCTAGTTCAGTTCTAGTCAGTTCTAGTTCAGTTCTAGTTCAGTTCTAGTTCAGTTCTAGTTCAGTTCTAGTTCAGTTCTAGTTCAGTTCTAGTTTCAGTTCTAGTTCAGTTCTAGTTCAGTTCTAGTTCAGTTCTAGTTCAGTTCTAGTTCAGTTCTAGTTCAGTTCTAGTTCAGTTCTAGCTTCAGTTCTAGTTCAGTTCTAGTTCAGTTCTAGTTCAGTTCTAGTTCAGTTCTAGTTCAGTTCTAGTTCAGTTCAGTTCTAGTTCAGTTCTAGTTCAGTTCTAGTTCAGTTCTAGTTCAGTTCTAGTTCAGTTCTAGTTCAGTTCTAGTTCAGTTCTAGTTCAGTTCTAGTTCAGTTCTAGTTCAGTTCTAGTTCAGTTCTAGTTCAGTTCTAGTTCAGTTCTAGTTCAGTTCTAGTTCAGTTCTTGTTCAGTTCTTGTTCAGTTCTTGTTCAGTTCTTGTTCAGTTCTTGTTCAGTTCTTGTTCAGTTCTTGTTCAGTTCTTGTTCAGTTCTTGTTCAGTTCTTGTTCAGTTCTAGTTCAGTTCTATTTCAGTCCAGCTCTAGTTTAGGTCTGTTTTCCTTTGACTTCTTAATTTACTTTTCCTCTATTTCTATTTCAGGTGCCCGCCAAGAACAGGATATTTTCGTCAGACTAATAGACTCCGTAACAAAACAAGTAAGTTGAAATTTCAAAAATCTAAAAAAAATCTATTTGAATTACTATTTTGAAAACATTGTGTATGGTTTGTCTGTGCATTAAAACTGCTATTGATAAAGTTTTCAAACGAAATGAATTTGTCTTCAAACGAGCCATAAGTTGCATTCAAAATTGATTGTCACAGTTAATTAAGTGCGTCCTGCACGCATCAACCAACATACTAACTCAATAAATTGAGTTGTCAAGCATTTAAATGGGTTGCTGCTCGTGCTCCTGCTGCTGGTTAAGTGGCAAATATAGAGGCAAAAAACATAAAAATCGAAGTCATTACCTTTCAGAGGTAGCGCCCACTAAAAAGGATTGTTTTTTTTTCACTAATGTTTTTGATATCGTTGTTGTTTCACATTGTTTGTGCGAAAGTCCTTTGGGTGTTTAGGGGGAGGGAAAGAGAGAAAGAGGTAGAGAGTAGAGCCAAATAGTTTGTTAAAAAGTGCAGATTTAGCAATTTTCAAATAAAAATTGTTGCCTTGTTTAACTGGCCATATGTCTTCTTCCTTGAAAGGGACGAACAGGAAGAGTTAAAGTGTAACACAGAGGAAGAGCGGTTGAACTATTACAATTTAGTTATAGATTTTTGTTCCATTTATCCCTTTTAAAAAATTGCTTGTAAGTGACTAACTACTGTTACTATTAAAAAAGTATATATTCAAGGATATTTTAGAGTGAGAGTATGTATGTGTGTTTTAGTTAATACATACACATTTTATACATTTCCACACTGGTGACTTATTGGACTTTGAATTTGTTGCTGTTGTTCTTTTTATTCTGTATTGTTTTCAAGGGCAATTAATTTCTAGGGTGACAAATTTTTATAGACTCTGTTATGAGTATAGTATTGCTGTTGTTCTTGTTGTTCTAAGAGGCGGAGGTCACTGCTGTAAATTGGATGTTTTTTTATGTATTATTTTTATTGTAATATTTGGGTGTAAAATACTTATTTAACAAAAACAAAAAAATGACAACGTACCCCAATATTACCCCTTTAATTTTTATTAAGTCTTTATCGTCAATATACGTTTAAAAACATAACAATGTACTTTTGTATAGATAATAATATTTTAACATTGATCATGTTTGGTTTTTATTATTTTTATTATAAATCGATTTGCTGGTCGATGTCAGTTTGTTTTAGGTTTTTTTTTATTATTTTTTTCGAAATGAACACAAAGAATCAATGAGCCATGTGTATTTTTTCATTTATTTGTTTGTTTAACAATAGCAGATTAACTGATAACAACATAGAAATTATTAATAAAATGACAAAATTGTTAAAAAAAATAAGCTAAACTAATGCAAAAATTTATAACACATGACCTTTTTAAAATTGAAATTCAAGTGATAAAAATTTGCTTTAAAACTATTGATTTTGAAATTTTTTAAATGATTAAAATTTTTCATTGTTTGAATTAAATTTTTAATTAAATAATTTTTATTATTTAATAGTTTTATAACACTTCCTTAAATTAGTAGGTGTGTGTAATTACTTTTATTTTAAAATTGTAAGTCCATAAATATTTTCCCACAATTATTTATCTTTATTACCACCCCTTTTCGCTAAAATACAAGAAATTTCAAAACAAAGTTTTTGTATCTAATTGTGTATGGCCCTTTTATCGCCAGAGCTAAAGGAAATGAACAATCATTTGATCCGATTATCTAGTTTAGATCAAAGTAATATTATTACGATTAGAAATTCCCAAAAAAATGACACAAGGCACAAGCTAGAACTTTTTTGTTTTTCTATTTTCCTGCAGTTTTTATTAAGGTTGACAAAACGTTAATAGGGGAGGCTGTTTGGTCTAGTAATTTTTCAAACAATTGTCTTTGTACTTGAAATGTGATTACATTAGTTTCGGAAAAATTTTTAAACAAAATTTCATTATTCATTTTTCAAATAAAAACAGTGAAGTTAAGGAAGGAAATCTTTAAGAATCTTTAAAACTAATTATGATATAAAGGAATTTTTAAAAAATAACAGAAAGAAAACTTCACATATACACTTACAGGCTTATTCATAACAATTTATCAAAGGTTTATAGAACAAATTTTGATAAAATTTTATAAATAAGACAGTTAATGTATTCTATAAGAAAGAGAGAAAGAGTTAAATGAAATAGAGAGTAATAAAACCGCTTACCCTCTCTTAAAGAATGCGTGATATGTACACGATGGCTACTTACTTGGAAGCAGGTTTTTATATGTATTTGTAAAACTGCCTAAAATCTTTATAGCAATGTGAACGTGTTAATGAACTCTTTAAAACAACTGTTTTACACAGCCCAAACAATTATATTCTCCAAGAATAATCTGCTACTTAAGGGTTAAATTTTGACCAACTTTTGTTGGTTGCTGGTGTTGCAACCCTAAAATTTGCCTACAACTCTCAAACAGATCTGATTTCAAAGACATTAAAATAATGATAATCAACAAAAACAACAACAACAACAATACAGCAAAAAGACCAACAAACAAGAAATATTCATAATTACACTTGATCAGATAACAAAACATGTTATATTACAAATGCTCTTAAAACGCTTTATAATACATATTTTGGACCCATATGAATGAAATGAAGAAAGGTAAAGAAGCAATTGCAATTGTAATTTGAGGACACATGATGATAATGCTGCCACCACGTGCTGATATGCTCTATAGATTATTGACTGACTAGCTGGCTGGCAGGCTACCATATAAAAGATCATATTTCATCAAAAAAAAAAAAAATGAAACCAAAGCGAATGTAATGCCAAAATATGCCAATGAAACAGCAGCAAATATGAAAAAAAAGTAGAAAACATACAAAATAATTTATCGCGATTTTACGCATTATATAGACAACAATACTCTACTCCTTAAAAATATACACAGTTTAGCATTGTATACCTATAAAACTGTTGTTTTTAATTTTGCAGCTTTTTATTTTAACTAAATGCCCTGCTATTGCTGCATATTAGCACTAGAACAGCAGCATGCAGCCAAACATTTGATGGCTTATTGTCCGCAGTCATTTTTTTTTGGTTGCATCATATCAGTGCATCGTTTCAAAGGAAAAAACACATCCTGCTATATTGTATGCTTCTGGCTATATGCTGTTTTGGTGGAGTTTTTTTTTGTTATTTGGGGGGATTTTTGAGATATGCTCTTAATAATGCCACCATAAAAACAATAACCATAATGATGGCGATAATGATTAGTTTTTCTATTTATGAGTTTTTCAGTTATGAAATGGTCCTTCCTATATTATTTGTTTTAGATGCGAGCAAAATGCATGCAATAGTTGAAGCCATTTTAGACAATTTGATTAGATTAGGAAGGGGTTTTATAAAAGTGTTGTTGTTTTCTTTTTTAAATTAACAAATAGTTTAATATTTTATAGCAATGTTGATACTTTTTGTTTAGAGATGTCCGTTTATCCATTCATTAGTTTAAATGAGCTTTCTGAAGCCCCGAAATATCTTAGAGATTATAATTTTGAATCGTAATAGTAATAATAGAGTCAAGTACTATGTTGCTATGGAAAAACAACAAAATTGGTTTATTAGAAGGCATCAAGAAAAAAACTAACGCTAACTCGATTTAAAGACATGCAATTTTGAACATACATATCTTTAATAACAAGTTCTATTTGTAAACAATATGTATATTAAAAGAAAGGTATTTCAAAGGCCTTTCAATTTCTGTACAAAAAAGTATAATAAATAAAATATCCTCCTATAATTTTTTTCTAGTTTTATAAACTAAACTCCAATTTTTTAGATATTAGAATCATTATAGCCGACTATAACTCCCCTAATTGTTCAAAATTAGTTTGATTTGGACTCTAACTCTATAAAGTTATTCATAACCAAGCCCTCGATATATACATACACCCTGCCAACAATTTCTATCCAAATTGTAACCATAACGTTACAGCTTAATGTTTAAAACAATCTAATTTGATATAATCTGAGTGAATAAAAAGTGACCCCGTTCGGAAGAAACTGTTCCGCCTGTTTAATACTTACTTGATGTGTCCATTTCGTTTCAATTTCAAGTCACTTTTTTATAACATAAAATTTCGTAAATGTAGTAAATTTCCAGTTTTGCCATATCAATAGAGAAGCTGGAAAGTGTCATGATTTTATACTCTTTTATGTTATAAAAGCGACTTTATAATAATTTTTTTTATTTCTCCTTTATTATACTGTTTTGCACTCACTAATCTCTCACTGATGCTTATTTTATATTAAACTATGTTTTAGATATATTAAATTTTAAATTAACACAATTTATTACAAAATCTAAATTTCACAATATATCACACAACTGATCACAATGAAATAAATATATTTACTGAAATGTGCAAACACTTTTCCTTCTTAATTTTGAGAGCAAGAATGATTCTGCATTAAACTATCTTCTTATTGTATTAAAAAGTGTTAGTTTTTGAAATTTTTATTCTATCTACTTATTATCATTTAATTTTGCTTTTGGTATATTAAAACGCACTAAAATTTAACAAAATTATGATCAAAATTAGAAAGTACTGTATTTTGTTTTTGTAAATTTTTTAACTTAGCACTGAGAAACATAAAATTGAGCCTTTATAGTGACTATTCAGTTCATGTATCCAAAATTAAACTCAAATTTGCTGGCAGGGCATATATAAACACTTTAAAATAATTTATTTTGTAAATTTATTCTCTTTTTAATCTACATTCGTATGACAAACATTTATCAATTGTTTGAATAACTCTGTAACTGTGTATGTCTGTTTTTAAAAATACCAATGTATGGGTATGTATGTATGTCAATATATGTTTGTTTATCTTGTATGAGTGTTAATTAAGCGATAAAATTAATTCGAACGTCAACACTTTGAATTACTGGTGCTGAAATGCACCAGTAGCAACAACAACAAGAATATAAACAAACAAATAGCAAAAAATAATAATAAATATGTACATGACTATATACAAACAAACATAGCAGATGACTTTCAGTAGGTTGCACTTTTGCAACAGCAACAGCAGCCGCAATATGTAGTAGCGGCTGATAAAAGTCATCAAATATGGCCGTATAAATATTTATATCTATACATACAAAAACATTTTATGCAATTTGCATACTACACACACACACACTCATACTGTTGCAAATAACTTAAGTGGAGCTGATATATTCAAACATGTAGCTTTTTTGCAACGCCCCACATTATTAAAAAAACCAGATACGAGTATTATTGCTGTTCATATAACAACAGCAACAACACTAATAAAGTGCAAAGTATATGTATGTATGTGTGTGTTTGTTTGCATACATTTACATTCACCATTAATTCACATGAATATTGGTTGGCACATTAAACGATAACCACAATGGCGTTGTTGCTTTTAAAGCAAAAATTTTATATAAAATTTGCAAAATTTAGTGCAAATATTTTTATATAAAATTGCAGCTGAAAGAAGAACAAGAATGTTTTTAGAGATAGAGGTCGAATCTTATGCTTACTACAGTTAAAAGTTTTGCGAAAAATAAACAAGATATTCATTATCATTTTGGTTCCTTGTGGTTCCTTGGAAAGCTTTTGATGTTACATTTCCCTTGATATACATATTATTTATGTTATGAACTTAATATCGATGATATATAATCGAGATAGTTCAGGTTTTTTAATCATCAGGTAATTATAGATCAATTTATGGGAATTTCAAATGCATTATACCTAAACTTCTGTCAAATATCTGAAGCCTAAGCTTGGATCCCTCAGATACCTGTACTCTTTGATAATTGAGTTTAAAAGCATACAGACAGAAGGCCATCACTGTAAAGGGCTCATTATTGGATTCCAATTTAAAATTATGAAAAAGCAAACACTACAACAAACTTATATACCCCTAATAGCCTAGTAGATTTTATAAAAAGTTATGAAAAACAATTAATATGTTTTACATTTTTAAACGTACATATTTACATAAAATGAAAATTTTAAATAAATTTTATAAAATTTATAGTTTTTGTTGTAAAAAAGAAACTTAACTAAAATAATAGATTTAAATGTTATAACAATTAAAATATTTCCCTGTTATTTGCCATTAAAAATAAAATACAATTTCCTAGTAGTTTCCCGTTACATAACATCAACTAAAGCAAGGACATGTGCCAATCATCATTAGAATTTTATAAAATTATTTATATGTTTCCATGTATATATGTATATACATATGTATGCAAATGGTTAGATTTCACTGTCAAATCAAAAACTAAAAGCTGTCGAATGAAATATGTTGTTGTTGAAATTGTTTCTTTTTTAACCCAAAAAATCCTGTAAAAATAAATTTCTGTAAATTGTAAATGAAAATAAAGTTAAATATTTAACATTTTAAGTTAAATGTGTCAGCAAAATTAAGAGTTATTTTTTGTATATTTAGTTGAGTTCGTTAAATGTTGTCCTATATTATATTTGAAAATTTAATTTGATTGATACACAATATATCCATTAGTGTAATAAATAATGTCAAAAAATAAAGCTAATATTTATTTATTTAAATTGTGTAGATAAATGAAACAACTATTAGGGAAAATTAATTCTAAAGTTATTTTTAAACAAATTCAAAGAATTAACTTATTAAAAATGATTTTAGTTTATCTATTTAAAAGGAAACTTATAAACAGTCCTATTTTTATATGTAAACTATGAAAAATTGTGCCATATGTAAAAATTGTTTTTTTTTTTTTTTTGAGCTTGAAAAAAACCGCAAGTGTTTGTTATAATTCAAGCAGATGAGTTACAAGTACCTTTAAATCTATCTATCATATTGTATCTATTAGTTGTAACCCTCTTTTTTGAACAAACAAACATCGTTTTAAATACAAACAAATGCTAGATTCAAGTACTTCAATACAAGCCCTTAAAAATGCATACACATGCAACAAAAACAAACAAACAAATGAACGGACAGACGGACAGACGTATGTATAGATGTATGGCACATAAAAATAAACAAACAACCCACCATCTAAAAATCAACCAGTCTAATTTGAAAATAATTAAACACAAAATTCACTAAACTAAATAACATGTGTAATCCTATACAAGCACAAATCCAACCAGAATCTATCATTGTTAAACAAATTTTACAGGGTGTACTCTTTTTTGTATCTTTGGCAGTTGGGTGTAAGGCAACACTAGTTATAATTTTTTATGAATAGACAGATAATAATTTCTACAACAATGCTTTCAAATAGTAAACTATCAACCACCAAATTAAGTGCTTCCTAGGTAGCATCCTTGATGTTCCTTTTTGTTTAATACAAAAAACAAGATTTCTATTAAAAAGCTTAAAACTTTTTCCATGTCAATGTCGTTGCACAATCACACATTCTATAGTCATCACTTACCACTTACTGGTTACCAGTAACTAGTACCATATGTGCATTTTTTTACAAGCAGCCACCGAAAATAAATTCGTTCTCTCTACCTTATGCCATAAAATAGAGAATTGTAACTTATAGAAATTGAAAATATAAGCAAAGAGACAATGACAACAACAACAACAAAAAAGGAAACATAAACATAATCAGAAATTAATTTTCAAAGTAAAGTATCAAACACTAATCACAGGGATTTTGAGGGCTTTTCGAAACAACATAAACACACAAACAAAACCATTATCCCTTATTTTTGTTGTTGTTTTTCTATTTGGTAAATGTGTGTATGATTGTATTACTACAAGTTTAAATATAATTTATACTTTATTTGTATATATGTATGTTTTAAACATATAAAGAAGGTTTGTAACAAATACGAATATCTTTTTGCAAATTAAGCAAAAAAAATTTAGAAAAATTTTAATATTTTAAATCTAATAAATTTTAATGAAGAGATTTAGATAGATAGATAAGATAGATAGATAGATAGATAGATAGATAGCTAGATAGCTAGATAGATCGATAGATAGATAGATAGATAGATAGATAGATAGATAGATAGATAGATAGATAGATAGATGTAGATAGATAGTAGATAGATAGATAGATAGATAGATAGATAGATAGATAGATAGATAGATAGATAGATAGATAGATAGATAGATAGATAGATAGATAGATAGATAGATAGATAGATAGATAGATAGATAGATAGATAGATAGATAGATAGATAGATAGATAGATAGATAGATAGATAGATAGATAGATAGATAGATAGATAGATAGATAGATAGATAGATAGATAGATAGATAGATAGATAGATAGATAGATAGATAGATAGATAGATAGATAGATAGATAGATAGATAGATAGATAGATAGATAGATAGATAGATAGATAGATAGATAGATAGATAGATAGATAGATAGATAGATAGATAGATAGATAGATAGATAGATAGATAGATAGATAGATAGATAGATAGATAGATAGATGATAGATAGATAGATAGATAGATAGATAGATAGATAGATAGATAGATAGATAGATATATAGATAGATAGATAGATAGATAGATAGATAGATAGATAGATAGATAGATAGATAGATAGATAGATAGATAGATAGATAGATAGATAGATAGATAGATAGATAGATAGATAGATAGATAGATAGATAGATAGATAGATAGATAGATAGATAGATAGATAGATAGATAGATAGATAGATAGATAGATAGATAGTAACATCGAAAAGTTAATATGTCACAAACATTTAAAATACATACTTTACGATCGTATGTGTTTTAGACTTGGTCCAGATTTGGGTCTGAAAGCCGTTTTGAATATATATTTTTATTTGATCAAACAAAATTCTCAGTCATTTGTAAAGTGTTCACTCTTTTATTATAATGATATTATATTCAATCTGATTTTATAATGCCGATAATGTTTCTCGTTATTATATGTATACGGGAAGATAAGCTGTGGTCACATTTCTGTCATTTACAAGCCGACATTGATGATTTTTAATGGTACAATTTTAGAATGTACGTTTGGACATTTTATTAAAAAAAAATTTCTTGGGGAATCATAGGCCTTCAGAAACTTTATGTTAAAATAACTGGGAACTTCGGAAAGTTGATTTTTTTATGAATCGGTTTTTTTCCATTATTGGAAATAAACTTATGGACTGTGAAATTGAAAAATTAATCCAAAACTAGAGTTCGTAAGGAATCTGAGGTCTTCAAAATGTCTATTGTAAAAGACAAACAAACCATCCCTATCATAACAATTCTTTATGAGCTTGTTCTTTGTTTAAATATAATTCTAATGGTTTTTTAATTTATTTCAATTATTATTATTTCTTCTTTTACAGGCAATTATCTATGAAGGACAAGATAAAAATCCAGAAATGTGCCGTGTTTTATTAACACATGAAGTTATGTGCAGGTGAGTTTACAAATAAAACTGTATACATTTTAATATTTATTTATGAATATTTAAGCTAGCTAAAGTTAAGGATTATAATAAATAGCTAATTTACTACAAAACTGTTATAACTCAAAAAATGTTGTTTCGAGAAAAATTCCTTACAAAGTTTTATAGAATTTTAAAACTAGTTGAAACTATATAAAAGTCTATAGAACATTGAAAAATCGGAATTTTGAGTTATGACAATCTTGTAGTAAATGAGCCTAAAGTTAACCTGCTGTAAAGTATATACTGCTTTATTCAATTTTTTTTAATCAACACTCTACTTTGTTTGCATAATAAATAAAAAAAAAGAAGAAAAATAAAAGGGAAAAAAGAGAGTGATAGAGTATAAACAAAACAAAGAATAGAAAAAAAAAACACAAACCAACATTTAGACATTTCTATCTATTACGGTACTTAAACCCCTTGAGTATACAATTTCCTTTCTCTGTATTTTTTTATACTTCAATCTTTAGTATTATTTGCTTTAAACTAAATTTCCTTTTTTTTTTTGTTAAATTTTTTTCCTTAACAAACAAATCCTTCTTTAACAAAAATCTCTTAGATTTGTCTACATTTTCACACTTTTGTTTGATACATTTGTAGCTCATCATCAGGAAAATGTTTGGTTTATTTTGTTGTTGTTGTTGTTAGCTTTGGTATTTGATTTTCGTTATTTCAATTGTGGTGAGTTTTTTTTAAACAAATTTGGCAGCTATTTAAATAAATGTCTAGTTTATAAAGAAAATAAAACTGAAAACTTGAATTAGTGCTTTTAAATTCCTTTAAGCTTTGGCAAAGCTTAAAGAAACCGTCATTTGAGTGCAGGTTTGAGGGTCTGATATATAGTTCTTCTTAAAATGGCCTTGATTGTTTCAACTTCCTTCATTTTGTTTTATACTAACGTTTGTTTCTTTTCTCTTTTGCTTCCTTTCTTTAACTGTTTTATGTTTTGTTGTTGTTTTGTTTCTAACTAACTGATGATTCTAAGTTGATGACGATGATGTCCAGTGTAGTAGCTTCAATATGCAAACGCTAACACACACACACACTCCTGCAGGTTTATAAAATGGAGTTAAATTGTAAATTTGTTTGTAGTATTTTGCAACAGGGTCTATTTATACTCTATTCCTTTCTACTTTTTCTAGGTCTAACTGTTTAAGTGTCGTCTGTCTGTCTCTTTATTGTTGAGTGAGCAAGTGTTGTAGTATGCGTGAGTGTGTGTTATGTATATATGTGTGCTAGTGGGTGGTTGTTGGGGAGTTAAATTCATATAAACAGCATCATCATAAAATGGTTGTTTGAGCTTTAGCAACATTAACAATGGGTCCTGTTATCGTTACGAATAACGCACTCATTTCATGTTGTTGTTATTCTTTTTTTATTTTGCCCTTTTTTTCTATACATAAAAGGATGTGTAGTATGTATGTATGTGTGTGTATATCTTCGCCTGTGTCCATAATACATTATCTCTGTCACTCCTTTTTTTAAGTATCACCAAAAAAGTATAAAAAAAACAAAAAATATTACTTGGTTGTTAGTGTATTTATGCTGAAAAATTATGGTTAGTCAACAGTATAAGAGTAGATAACAATGAATTTGGCTTTATGCCATATTTTTTCACGCATTAAAGTATTGACTAAACTTAACAGGGAACAAAACATACAACGATTATAGATCCATGCTATAATACAGGTACTATATTCCAATAACAATAAACTTATTGATTAGAGGCTAAATAAAACAAAAAATGAAAGAGTTTGTAGAAAAAAACTCCATGGAAATCTATCAACTAGATGGTGGTTGGTGTCTGCAGTTTACTATATATGTAGGATGCCTCTTATAGGTTAGTGGGTATTGTTCTAGTCTGTCTGTCAGGAGGTTGTTGGTTCGATCCCCACCAGAATCTCTGGTAAAGGAGCTTAGAAAGCTCCTTTGTTTAAAGCAATTAAAACAAATTTGTAAATTTTTAAAGACTTGTTGCTGGTTAAATGTAAATTTTCATTATCCTTAGTCAAATGCATCATGACAATAAACCAATTTATTTTTGTATTGTTCGTCTTTTTAACATTTTATTGTTTTTGTTGTTCTTTTTTTATTTACAGCCGTTGTTGCGACAAAAAAGTTGTGGAAACCGCAATGAAACACCATCAGATCCTGTCATTATTGATCGGTAAGTAATAAAATATACTATTTACAAACAATTGCTGCTGTATGCAGCAGTTTTATATATAATATTTATTTAAGTAGTCTTCGTATGCTTTTATCATATTTTATAAAATTGCTTTCAATGTTAATACGCAGACATCGATATAATATCCCTGTAATAACTACTAGTGTATATATTTCATCCTTATGCAGGATATACAAGTTTGTTGTGTGTTTTTGTCATCTTCCTTTCGAAGTTGACATTTTAAGCAGCTTTTCATTATAATAAATATCAGACTTGCTACTTGCTCTTTATATAGACACAATACTTCACACAAACACATGTAAACACCAGCTCCTTGTGCTCGAAATCATCAAGCATGATGAACAGAAAAATGTTGAAAACTTTCATTGGTTTAAATTATTATATTTAACGGAAAATTTTAAATTATTAAATTTAATATAAAGATAAAACTGAAAGTTTTAAATAATTTCAAAATTCCAGTTAGATTAGGAGACGGAAGAGAGTAAGAAATACGCTCTCTGTATGTCTTTAGCTTGAGAAAATAAGAGCATAGGAGTTAGATCTTGGCCGATATCTGTATATCAATTATATCTTTCTATTTAATAAAATAACAATAAATACTCTCTTTAAAAGGCTCTTTAAAAGAAGAGAAAGCTTTTAGAAATAAATTGAAATATTTGGTGAACTACAGGTGGTATGAGTAATATTAATTCTAGTTAATTTGTTAACAATTTAGTACATACTCAAATAAATAGTTAAAAAAAACTTTCAAAAGATTGAAATTTCAAAATTCTATAAAAAAACACTAAAATATTTTGCCCTTAAACTTTAAGGGATAATTAACCTAAACTATTTGACAATTCCTTATTACAACAATCAATATATTCGCTAAAATTTTATACAAAAGTTGTAATATTGTTGTTGTACAAAATTCCAGTTACATCTTTGTCTCGTTGTATTTATAACCATACTTGTCATTGTCAATTTTGTTGTCACGTGCCAACAAATTATGTAGCATCATCATCATCATCATTGGAATACATCCTTTTTGCTTGAAACATTTTACCCGGTATTGATGTGGTATAACCGTGTGTAACAGTGTGTGTGTATGCGTGCTAGTAAGTGTGTAAGTATAGCGTGCAATATGTCGATAAGTTAACCACCGTGTTCATACTCTTTATTTCCAATTTTTATTTCTGCAACAGAAAAAAAATTTAAATATTACTTGTTTTTCATTATTGTTATTATTATTACAACTATGACTGAAATACGTACATACACAGATGCATGCGATACGTTTGTATGTATGTAGTACATTTACGTAAAAATTTTGTTATAAATTGCCAACGCATGTTGTCACTTGTGTTTAACATGAAATGGGGAAAGTCCTTCATACATTTTTATCGGTTAGTTGTTCGGTTAATTGGTTACCAAATATAAAACAAGAGATGTAACCAACAACAACAACTACTACTACAATAATATACATAAAACCATTAATATACTAGACTTCATACCTAAAAGCAGCAGCAGCAGACAACTGACGCAATACACGTGAATAGCCCAACGTTGCCTTCTTCTTGTTAATGGTTTAGTCAATTTTTCTGTTTTTGCCTAGGTTTACGTCTAGGTTAAAACTAAAACCTAAGGGTTTGTAACAAAAGGCATTTAATTAACTTAAAATTATATTTATCATAAAATTTTTTGGTATGTTAACAAATCGATTTTTTTTATAATTGAAAAAAAACTAACAAAAAATTTTAATTTGAATAAAATATTTTTCATCTAAAATAAAAACAAACTTAAAATTCTTTTACAATTATTCAAACTAAATATTTTATGTTTAAACTAAATGCCAAAAAAGCAAGAAAAATGACTAAATGTTTTTATTATTTTGCCGGCAATATAATATTGCTAACTGTTGACACCTCACCCAATCATACTAAAACTTCCATGTACTTTTACTGCAACGTCCAGGGCTGCTATTTTAACATGTTTCACCAATTATTTAACATTTTTATCATATTTGCATATTCAGTTGTTGGTTTTTCATGCTATCTTTAAACACCCTACAATAAGTTACACAAATAAAGTAAATGCTTATATTTATTTAAAGCAACTATTTCTTTTAAAAATTATATTTTTAAGAAAAAATTTCCTTCTTTAACTATAATTAAAATTTAATTTATTTAAATTAATTTTATTCTTTATATTATAAGATAATAATGCACTTTGTTTTGTGGCCATGACCGACTACAATTTTTCTTTCCTTTAAACGCCAACACATGTACTATAAATGAACTTTACCTTTTTTTGTGGAACATATTCTACTCGAAAAAAAAACCATATTTGCAAATAAAAATAATAATAGTCCTTCACTAGAAAATGCATTTAGAAAATTAAAAAAAACTCTGTGTTGCCACCAAAAGCTTGATAAAATAAACAGACAAATTTACATAACAAACACTCAAAATTTTTTGACAGTAATATGAATGAAAAGGATAGATATTTGCTGATTAAAAAATGTGGCATCATCTTAGTGGTAGTTCACACAAAGTAAATTTTGTCGCTTCTACATTCGTCTGTATCTGTAATCCTCTCAAAAAACGTTTCACTACACTAACCTCGGACTTACTCATTATGGAGGATTCTCATCCTGCTCTTGATAAGATCACTCATCGCTTAATTATTACAAGTTGCCCTATGTGATTCTCCCAACAATGTTTTTATTCAGTCCTTGTTGCATCGAAGAGATTTGCATTCGTTAGGTTAACTTCCTGTAGTTCCCTAATCGATTATTCCGGAGTGGCAGTCCAATATAGTCTTATAATTCAGAAGAGTACGTATGGGATCTAAACGCAATATGTAATGAAACCATCACACATTGAGAGAAAATACTGATGGAAAATTTGACAGCCGTATGGCTCTCTCCAGTTTGCAAATGATTAAAACACAAGCAAGTCGCATTAGATCAGATTTTTATGTAAACACATACAAAAAAAGTGAAACAGCTGTTTCCATCTTACTTTGTTATTGTTTTATATCAATCGTGTATATACAAAAAATATAAATCATACGACTTTTGTCATACGGATGGAATTTCATTTTACTTTTACATTAGACTTTACCTACGTACATTAGACTTTACCTACGTAAGTGTGATCGTGTGAAGGGCCCTTTAACTATTCCAGTATTACAAAGATGAAATGTCAATTTTGACATACGATAGCATAAGTAAAAGTAAAGTCTCTATCACTGAAAATACCAACAATATTTCTTTGAGTCTAACAAAAAGGTATTATTAACAAAGTGTATAAAAGTTTTGTCATCATTTAAAACGATTACACAAAAATATTATAAAAAAAAGTCACGCGATATGCATGCAGTCAGAAAAAAGAGTCAACTGCCAGAGAAAAAACAAACTAAAAATGGGGGTGAATATTTTAGTAGACTCTAAACAACGACACCAGAACCCGCAACTAAGCTCCAATTATACAAAAGGAAATGTATATTTAGTATAAAACCATGTGTCTGTCTGTCTCTCAGTCTGTCTGTGAATAGGCGAATTACGGTATACATATAACAAACTATTTAGATAATTGCAAAAAATATTAAAGAACCACATTGCAATTACAAGAATATTATCTAAATTATTATTATGTAATATTATACAAAAAAAAAGGAAAAAAGGCTTAACACCATTATTTAGCCACACTTAAGCAGCAAGTCAATAACTGCTAATTATAAACTTGAAACATTTCTATTATTAAAAAATAGATTAAACAATTTATTAAAGTTTAAACTAATAAAATTTCTTAACACCAGCTGTCCAAAAGCTTTAAATTATTTCCCTTTACTGAGCTGCTGTTAAATTTAAAACCTACTACTACTACAGAAAAAAACTCCCATAATTTTAAAATCAAATCAAACAGTTGACCACAAAAAACAGGCAGAAAAAGCGAAAAAAGTTTACATGATGAAACCACACACCGTGAAATGCGAACAATACTTAATACAACAGATCACAGAACAGTGATCGCAGAAGACAGTAGAAACAGTAAGGTGAATCCTTACATTCATTTAATTCTTGAACTCACACGAAGCGCATATTTTCAGCGCCCATATAAAAAAAAACATTGGAATAATTTCAAGTCGCCTTTAAATACATTAAATAAAAATGATCCGAAAAAAGCATAAAAAAAGAAGACAAGATGATGACAATACTCGCATAGTCGTAATAATACAAAAGTGTCGTCTTAGTTGTAGTCGTGGAACGAACCAACCACCACCATCACTAACAACAACAACAAATCATAAGAAATCAAAAAGTAACAACAACAACAACTCCATACAATATACAAAAAGTGATATTGAACTGATGGTTAAATGGGCCGCCGCCGACACTCTGTGATCGTCACTGTTATTATTCTACGCATAATTTGAAATTCGGTTTTTTGATTTAATGCAATTACAATTTTGACTTTTCTTCGCTCTTTTCTGAAAAAGACCAAAATAAAACGACAACGAAACAAATTCATCAATAAAACATGTGTGTGCAAAAACAAACAAAAAAAAAAAAAAAACAGCTAAAATATCGTATAAAAAGCATAGGAACAGAAAAAATAAAACTTCCTTTTGGTCAAAGGAATTGGGTTGATTTAAAGTAAAAAATTGCAAAACCAGTTGTGAACATTTTAGGCCCCGTTGTTTGGCGAATAGTAGTACGTTTTAACTACTAGAGTTGGCATGAGGGTCTCTTTGAAGGTACTTTTTTGGAAATTGTTTAATTTTACACAAAAATATACATGGAATCTTCAAATCAGCTTAAATAGGACTGATAATATATTATATAAGCAAAACGATCTGGATTGGTTGATGGCAACTTACGGGTACTTTTTAAAGATGTCATAATAGATTAGTCAAGAGAACTAATTGCCTTTGTACAATTAACATTTTATAAAACAAATTTCGAAGTCCTAGATCAACTGTTTATTAATAATACACAAAACGATCAGATCGATTAATACGCAATTTAAAATAATATTTAAAGTACTTTTTTCAGCCCTTAAGTACCAAATAAGGACAAATTCAATAAAAGTTTTGGCAAACCACTTTGTCGAAAGCTTTTCTCGTTTAGATTGTTTGTTAGTTTTCTTAATGTTGTAGTTGTTGTCCCTATTGCTACTCGTTTTGTTTATTTGTTATTATGTCACACAGTCAGATCAGACCAGACCGTCTTTCATGTTTGTTGCAAGTTGCTTAGTATAAATTACAGTTTGAGTTATTTTGATAAAATGCTGTTTGTAGTTGTAGTAGCAACAATTGTTATTGTAACAATGCATAAAAACAACAGCAGCAGTTGCAAAAAATGAATCGAGGAATAAAAAACAACAAGCTACGTTTCTTTTGTTTTCGCAAAAGCTGGGTGACAAGTC
>NW_023997497.1:0-21166 GCF_015586225.1 Lucilia sericata
TACTTACTTACTTACTTACTCACTTACTTACTTACTTACTTACTTACTTACTTACTTACTTACTTACTTACTACTTAGCTTACTACTTACTTACTACTTACTTACTTACTTACTTACTTACTTACTTACTTACTTACTTTCTTACTTACTTACTTACTTACTTACTACTACTTACTTACTACTTACTTACTTCTTACTTACTTACTTACTTACTTACTTACTTACTTACTTACTTACTTACTTACTTACTTACTTACTTACTTACTTACTTACTTACTTACTTACTTACTTACTTACTTACTTACTTACTTACTTACTTACTTACTTACTTACTTACTTACTTACTTTACTTACTTACTTACTTACTTACTTACTTACTTACTTACTTACTTACTTACTTACTTACTTACTTACTTACTTACTTACTTACTTACTTACTTACTTACTTACTTACTTACTTACTTACTTACTTACTTACTTACTTACTTACTTACTTACTTACTTACTTACTTACTTACTTACTTACTTACTTAACTTACTTACTTACTTACTTACTTACTTACTTACTTACTTACTTACTTACTTACTTACTTACTTACTTACTTACTTACTTACTTACTTACTTACTTACTTACTTACTTACTTACTTACTTACTTACTTACTTACTTACTTACTTACTTACTTACTTACTTACTTACTTACTTACTTACTTACTTACTTACTTACTTACTTACTTACTTACTTACTTACTTGTCCACCACCTGGGAATATTATATTCCCCGCGGACCAAAAAACTGGAAAAAAAAAAAAAAAAAAAAAACAAATATGGAAAATAAAAATAAAAAGATAAAAGTTACGGTGCAGGGCCTAAATAACCCAGTACCGGCGGCAAGTGTTGATCTACTCGCGAGTCACGTGTCGTCGTCATCCTGCAATCGTGAGCAGAATACTACTACGGAGGTGGGTACCTTGGCCTCCGTGGCGGACAATGCGTCAAGTGTACAGCATGCCGCTGGCAAAAATATAGGGGTGAAAGAGAAGGATGTACTCGGAGAGAGCTCTAAGCTACCTCAGCCTTTAAATATAGGTGAGGGTTCCGACTCTGAATCCTCAGATGATAATAATAATAATACCATTATAGCAAATCCCAAAAAGGATGAAGTAGAGCAAATGGTGAAAGAGGTGAGTGATAGCATAGCTAAACTACCTATTACTAAGAAAAGACTTTCTGGAGCACAGAGGAGGAAGTTGAAAAAGATGCTTCAGGAAATCATAGTTAGTCAATCCCACGACACTCCAAAGGAATCGGACTCTCTCACAAGATCTGAGGCAAAAAGGATCAGGTCACCCGAGGAGTTGACAACTGAGAATAAGCCTAAGAAGAAAAAGAGCTCCCCGTCTTCTAATACACAGTCGAAGCCAAGCCATACTTCACTCAAAGGAATCTCAAGTGAAAAGGGACGATCGGTGGAGACCGCTTTAAATGAAGTTGTCCACTACATAAGTGAATCTTTCGATAGCAAACTGTATACACTGGCAGTATGCATTGACATCGAAGGCGCTTTCAATAACGTGCACACTGATACCCTTATCCAATCCCTAGACCAGTTTTATGTTGACCGGGTGCTCCGTAACTGGATCAACTACATGCTAAGGAACAGATGGATAAGCTGCGAGATGTACGATATAACTATCAGGAAAAAGGTATTTCGCGGTATACCACAGGGTGGCATTTTGTCACCTTTACTCTGGGTCACCACGATTAATAGCCTCCTAAGGACCCTAACCGAGAAAGGACTTAGACCTGTCTGCTATGCAGACGATGTCGTAATACTTTTAAAGGGAAAGGATCCAAATTACTTGTGTAGAAGAGCTGAGGAGGCTCTGAATACGGCCTTGAGCTGGGCTCAACCGAGAGGCCTCAATGTTAACCCGGCGAAGACGGAAATCTGTCTTTTCACAAGAAAGACAAAAATTTCTACATATACTGAACCTTGCTTCTTGGGCAAGAAGATACCGGTGACAGACAAAGTTAAGTACTTAGGTGTAATACTTGACCGGAAATTAAAATGGAGACACCACATAGAGGATAGGATCAACAAGGCACATCGGTGCTGGGCGATATGTAGGAGAACCATAGGCATGAAATGGGGTCTTAGTCCTACTATGACAAATTGGCTTTATAAAAGTGTAATTAGACCAATTCTAGCTTATGCTTCAATAATCTGGTGGACTGCTTTGGACAAAAAGTGTAATATCAAACTACTACAGGGAGTTCAGCGTACATGCTGCTTGGGTATAAGTGGTGCCATGTGTACTACTTCAACCAAGGCTCTGGAAACGTTGCTAGATATTCCACCCATTGAAACATATATAAGATATGAGGCGGCGCTTACAGCCGAACGGCTCTTTACTTTAGGCGAACTGGCCAAAAACGGTTATAGGACACGTCATCAATGTATACTGGACACATTGGAAGGTTATACACATTCATCGGACGTGCCTGATCGCATACCAGACACTGAATATGTCGGAAACTTTGAAACGCTAATCCCAGATAGAATGTCTTGGTCAAGCGGAACATTAGAGCAAATACCAGTAGGAATCCGTTGCTACACGGATGGCTCTAAATTAGGGGACAAAGTGGGTCTGGGGTTCTATATTGAAGACCCAGAAACAGAAATATACCACCGTTTACCTAATCATAACACAAGCTTCCAGGCAGAAGTACGAGCAATAACGGAAAGTGTAAATTGGATTAGAATAAATATGGCGCCCACAGGGCTTAATATATTTACCGACAGCCAGAAGGCAATTTGTGCGATATCAGGTGATAGAATTAAATCTAAGACCGTATTGGATTGTAAGAAAGCTTTAACTGAATACTCTCCCAGAGGTAAGGTTCACATCATATGGGTACCAGGCCACTCGGGAGTAGCCGGCAACGAAAGGGCGAATGTAATAGCTTTAAAGGGAAGGGAGCTCGATGTAGTTAACCTGACAAACGCAAAACCATTCGACGCAACAAAAGCTGAATTAAAAATATGGATGAGAGAATCCCATAAGGCCTCTTGGAATAATGAAACGGTGGGTAGAACCACAAAGATTCTATGGGGTGACCCTGATGAGAGCAAGACGAGAAATCTTCTCAAAATGAGCAAGTCTGAGGTTAGTATGATGGTACGTATTCTCAGTGGACACACAGGATTACGAGCACATCTATACAAAATTGGACGTGCGAATTCAGACGAATGTAGAGCATGTGGAGAGGACAGTGAAACTCTGGAGCACTTTCTTTGCCATTGTCAGGCATTCGTCGAAGTTAGATCCAAGTATCTTGGAAGTGATGTTATTCCAGAAATAACATTCTTAACCAACACCGATTGGAAGATTCTTAGGAATTACGTCCAGGAAACTGAGTTTCTGAACATGGAAAAATAATACATTCAGTGAACAATTTTTTTTTTTTTTTTTTTTTTTTTTTCTTGAATTGGAGCGCACAACAGGCCCGATAGTGGCCTAGGTGTATTTCTTCGGATTTGATGTAGTATACATCCTCCTATCACCTACCTACCTACCTACCTACTTACTTACTTACTTACTTACTTACTTACTTACTTACTTACTTACTTACTTACTTACTTACTTACTTACTACTTACTTACTTACTTACTTACTTACTTACTTACTTACTTACTTACTTACTTACTTACTTACTTACTTACTTACTTACTTACTTACTTACTTACTTACTTACTTACTTACTTACTTACTTACTTACTTACTTACTTACTTACTTACTTACTTACTTACTTACTTACTTACTTACTTACTTACTTACTTACTTACTTACTTACTTACTTACTTACTTACTTACTTACTTACTTACTTACTTACTTACTTACTTACTTACTTACTTACTTACTTACTTACTTACTTACTTACTACTTACTTACTTACTTACTTACTTACTTACTTACTTACTTACTTACTTACTTACTTACTTACTTACTTACTTACTTACTTACTTACTTACTTACTTACTTACTTACTTACTTACTTACTTACTTACTTACTTACTTACTTACTTACTTACTTACTTACTTACTTACTTACTTACTTACTTACTTACTTACTTACTTACTTACTTACTTTACTTACTTACTTACTTACTTACTTACTTACTTACTTACTTACTTACTTACTTACTTACTTACTTACTTACTTACTTACTTACTTACTTACTTACTTACTACTTACTTACTTACTTACTTACTTACTTACTTACTTACTTACTTACTTACTTACTTACTTACTTACTTACTTACTTACTTACTTACTTACTTACTTACTTACTTACTTACTTACTTACTTACTTACTTACTTACTTACTTACTTACTTACTTACTTACTTACTTACTTACTTACTTACTTACTTACTTACTTACTTACTTACTTACTTACTTACTTACTTACTTACTTACTTACTTACTTACTTTACTTACTTACTTACTTACTTACTTACTTACTTACTTACTTACTTACTTACTTACTTACTTACTTACTTACTTACTTACTTACTTACTTACTTACTTACTTACTTACTTACTTACTTACTTCTTGAATAATTTCCTTCATAAAACCTAAATTAAAACACGTTATTAGGGACCCATACACTTATCTGAATGATAAAGAAAATAATCATTCTGTTTATCATTAACAAATTTGTTTTCAAATTTTTATAGTTTTCTTTATGAATGAATATTAAACTAAAGGATTTATCAAATTATCAGGTTTTTAGGAAAATCTTTTTATGGTTAAATATAAATCTCTCTCGTTGATAATGTGAATTGGAGGTTTAAGCAGTATAACTGGAAATTTCTTTTTAGTAGGTGAGATGATATTTTCAGCTTAATAGTTAAGGAAATAAATCTTTAAATAAAAAGTTAAAAGCTGGAAACTTAAAATGTAGATAATTATGATGATAAATATCTTAAAAGATGAAAAATATGGAGCAAAATTATAAAACTGTTACATAGAGAGTTATACCTAAAATAAAATTAAGAATTTCTTTAATAATTTATAAAATTCTCTGTTGTTTTAAGGATTTTTAGACAAATTTTCTTTAAATGTTTATATTTCCTTTAAAAAATCCCTTCGCCGTTTTAATCTCCATTATGCAGCATCACTTTTTACGATCATTTTTAATATGGCAACCCCATGCAGCAACTCTCTCAATAAGCAGTATTGTCATACCAGCGTTAAATGTAAGGAAAATAAAGAAATATGAACTATTTTCATAATTTTACAAATTTTCAAAGAAAAGCTTAAGTTTTATTAAAATTTTATTATATTTTTAATAAAAATTAGTGAAGTAAAGACTTTTTATATAAAATTCTTTGTTCTAGATGTCTTTGTTTTAGAAAAACTTTGAAAATTTATTTGTAAAAGTGATTAATTTTCTATTTATTCAAGATTAGTTACATTTTATATAATAATTTTATTATTTGTCAAAGTAAATAAAGCATTAAACAACCTTATTACCTTAGGGAGTCAAGTGGTAGTTTATAAATTTATACTTTAATAAAAAGTATTATAAAAAGCGGCAATAAATTCTAACAAAAATGACTCATTGCTATATTTATTGTTATGGCAGGACTTATAACACTTTAAATGATTAATAGGTTTCAAAAAAAAAAAAAAAGTTTAATAAATGAACCCAACACGCAAGTTATATGGTCATTATTTAAACATATTGGTTTTTTATCAAACTAGATGAATTAAAAGTTTCTTTTTTATAAAAAATTTTCAATATTTTATTAATTAAAATTTAGATTAATTTGTTTGTAAAATTTTATTATATTGAAACTTGAGTTTTATTTCAATGCAGTTTAATTATAAAACAATTGTTTTAAATTGTTTATTTTCTTTTATTTATTTAAAAATGTTATTTTTGTCTTACAAAATTAATGTAGTTTAAATAAAATGCTACGCGTGCTTGTGAAATCAAAATTTGTTTAAATAGCCTGCAAATAATAAATATTTAAACAAGTGTTTTTTGTAAAATTTAAACACATGTTTCAAATATTTACTTCAAATACTTAAATAAGACCCATTTTAAAACTTAAATGTTGAATGAAATGTATTTAAACTACAAAACCCATTAATTATGTTATGTAATTGTGCAAAAATGTATTAAAAAAAACGCCGAAATAACCACACTGCACAGCTGTGAAGGTAATATAAAAAGAGGGCTTAGCAAGTTGACGGGTAATAGATAGATAGATAAATAGATAGATAGATAGATAGATAGATAGATAGATAGATAGATAGATAGATAGATAGCTAGATAGATAGATAGATAGATAGATAGATAGATAGATAGATAGATAGATAGATAGATAGATAGATAGATAGATAGATAGATAGATAGATAGATAGATAGATAGATAGATAGATAGATAGATAGATAGATAGATAGATAGATAGATAGATAGATAGATAGATAGATAGATAGATAGATAAACAGACAGACAGATAGATCGATAGACAGATAGATAGATCGATAGACAGATAGATCGATAGATAGATAGATAGATAGATAGATAGATAGATAGATAGATAGATAGATAGATTAGATAGATAGATAGATCGATATAGATAGATAGATGATAGATAGATAGATAGATAGATAGATAGATAGATAGATAGATAGATCGATAGATAGATAGATAGATAGATAGATAGATAGATAGATAGATAGATAGATAGATAGATAGATAGATAGATAGATAGATAGATAGATAGATAGATAGATAGATAGATAGATAGATAGATATAGATAGATAGATAGATAGATAGATAGATAGATAGATAGATAGATAGATAGATAGATAGATAGATAGATAGATATAGATAGATAGATAGATAGATAGATAGATAGATAGATAGATAGATAGATAGATAGATAGATAGATAGAGATAGATAGATAGATAGATAGATAGATAGATAGATAGATAGATAGATAGATAGATAGATAGATAGATAGATTAGATAATAGATAGATAGATAGATAGATAGATGATAGATAGATAGATAGATAGATAGATAGAGATAGATAGATAGATAGATAGATTAGATAGATAGATAGATAGCTAGATAGATAGAAGATAGATAGGTAGGTAGTTAGATAATAGATAGATAGATAGATAGATAGATAGATAGATAGATAGATAGATAGATAGATAGATAGATAGATAGATAGATAGATAGATAGATAGATAGATAGATAGATAGATAGATAGATAGATAGATAGATAGATAGATAGATAGATAGATAGATAGATAGATAGATGATAGATAGATAGATAGATAGATAGATAGATAGATAGATAGATAGATAGATAGATAGATAGATAGATAGATAGATAGATAGATAGATAGATAGATAGATAGATAGATAGATAGATAGATAGATAGATAGATAGATAGATAGATAGATAGATAGATAGAGATAGTAGGTAGGTAGGTAGGTAGGTAGATAAATAGATAGATAGATAGATAGAGATAGATAGATAGATAGATAGATAGATAGATAGATAGATAGATAGATAGATAGATAGATAGATAGATAGATAGATAGATAGATAGATAGATATATAGATAGATAGATAGTAGATAGATAGATAGATAGATAGATAGATAGATAGATAGATAGATAGATAGATAGATAGATAGATAGATAGATAGATAGATAGATAGATAGATAGATAGATAGATAGATAGATAGATAGATAGATAGATAGATAGATAGATAGATAGATAGATAGATAGATAGATAGATGATGATAGATATAGATAGATAGATAGATAGATAGATAGATAGGTAGGTAGGTAGGTAGGTAGGTAGATAAATAGATAGATAGATAGATAGATAGATAGATAGATAGATAGATAGATAGATAGATAGATAGATAGATAGATAGATAGATAGATAGATAGATAGATAGATAGATAGATATGATAGATAGATAGATAGATAGATAGATAGATCGATAGATAGATAGATAGATAGATAGATAGTAGATAGATAGATAGATATAGATAGATAGATAGATAGATAGATAGATAGATAGATAGATAGATAGATAGATAGATAGATAGATAGATAGATAGATAGATAGATAGATAGATAGATAGATAGATAGATAGATAGATAGATAGATAGATAGATAGATAGATAGATAGATAGATAGATGATAGATAGATAGATAGATAGATAGATAGATAGATAGATAGATAGATAGATAGATAGATAGATAGATAGATAGATAGATAGATAGATAGATAGATAGATGATAGATAGATAGATAGATAGATAGATAGATAGATGGATAGTTCAAGTAGTAACTAAGCAAATATTATGTTGCCCGAGGAAATGTTTTGTTAAAGACAAGAAGCAGGAAAATAAATAAAGCTGCCAGATTCATGTAAACCCTAGAGAAAAACAGCTGTTAAGCTAATTTAAACGATTTTCACCAAAAGACTTTTCATTTTGAATGAATTATTACAGATTTATAATAATACATATGTCACCACGAAATCTAAAAGTTTTAAACAAAAACAATGAGTTCATTTTGAACTTAAGGAAAATTTCAACAAATTTATTTTTCTGTTTGAGAGTAATTGATGTTTTATTTTATTATTTTAATTTTAAATAAAATTGTCTATAAATTTCTTTATTTTTCACAAAATTCTAAATTCATTCATGTTTTCAAATCACATTTTGCTAATTTTACCCTCTTTTTTTTGCTAATCTTTACTGATTATCATGTTATGTTGTATTAAAAGCCAAATAACTGATAATGTTTTCTATATATATAGATATTTTATGACATTTCACAATATTGTTATAAAATTGACAGATTTTTTTTTAACAAAGAAACACCTGTTCTTTTAGGCTTAAAAAACAAGACATTTTCTTTATATAATTCGACACAGTTTCTATAATTTTTTGCCATATTTTTTTTAAACAATAAATTATATTTAAAATGTTAAAGGGTCTACTCTACATTAAGTAGGTTTTTTTAAATATAATTATGTATGTTTAAATGATAAGCTAAAAACGGCCTTTTGGAAAAACACCAGGTGTGCGAAAATAAAAATTTCATATGCTGTTTTTTTGCTTTCAATATTATCTTTAGTTTTTTTTTCTGCTACTATATTATTTTTTAAGAATTATTGTTTTTAATGCGTTTTTTTACCCCCTAACAACTGGCTTCAACACACATTAAAAATTTAGTTAGGGAATAGGAAAACCTCAAGAGATTTTTTATATATATTTTAATAACTTAAAACCTAAAAAATCAATATATCGATTAAGGAATATATAGACAGTAATTAAGACTAAAGAATTTTTTTTGCTTTAGCCATAAAATCTAGAGAGAAAACGCAAAATAGAAACAAATTTCAAAATTTTTATACGAAAACACTTTATTTGAATAAAAGTTTTAAAAATTTGCTGAAATATTTTTAAAATTTTCCAATTTGGAATAAGAACTTAATTTTATTTTTAAAAAATTCTCTATATAATATTTTTTGTTAAGAAAATTAACTATATAAAAGTTTTTCTTTAAAAAATTACAGTATAACAGTTTTTTTCCAAAAAAAAAAAATCTTTGTATAACAGTTTTTTAAGAAAGTTTCATTCCATAAATTAACAGTATAACAGTTTTTCAAAGAAAATATAACAGTTTTTTCTAAAGAAAACTGTTTGTTCTTAAAAAAATCTCATAATAACAGTTTTTTAAAGAAAATTTTAAACCAAAAATTAACAGTATAACAGTTTTTGAAAGAAAATAAAAAAGTTTTTTACTAAAAAATCTCAATATAATAGTTTTTTTAAAGAAAAATCACAATATAACAGTTTTATTTAAGAATATACTCAGTATAACAGCTTTCACTTCGAAAATTTCTAAGTATAACAGGTTTTTCTAAAGAAAATTCTCTATATAACAGTTTCTTTCTTCAAAAAAATCAAAGTATAATAGTTTTTCTGTAGAGCATTTTCAATATTAGTTTTTTCTTTAAAAAAAATCACAGTATAACAGTTTTTTAAAAAGAAGATTCACATTATAAATTCTTTCTCCAAAAAATTCATGACCTAACAGTTTTTCTCTAAAAATTCTCAGTATAATAATATTTGTAAAGAAAATTTACTTTACAACAGTTTTTCTTAAAAAAAAAATTCATAGTACAACAGATTATACTACAGGAAGTTATCAGTTTTCCAAAGAGAATTCTCAGTATAACAGTTTTTTTCTTTAAATGAATCATAGTATAAAAGTTTTTCAACATTATATAAAGTTTTTCCACATCATTATAACATTTTTTTCTTACAAAAATTAACAGTATAACAGTTTTTCTCCCAAAAAGATTCTCAGTATAACAAATTTTTTGCAGAAAACTATCAGTATAACAGTTTTTTCTGTACAGGAATTCACAGTATAACAGTTTTTCTCAAAAACATTCTCAGTATAATAGATTTTTTGCAGAAAACCATCAGTATAACAGTTTTTTTCTTTAAAAGAATCGCAGTATAATAGTTCTTCTATATAAAATTTTCAATATAACAGTTTTTTATTTTAAAAATCACAGTATAACAGTTTTTTCCCAAAAAAAGATGCTCAGTATAACAGTTTTTTTCTATAAAAAATCACAGTTTAACAGTTTTTCTACAAAAAATTCTGAATATAACGGGTTTTTCTTAAAAAATCACAGTATAACAGTTTTTTCTCAAAAGAATCTCAGTATAAACATTTTTTTCAGAAAACTATCAATATACCAGTTTTTTATTTAAAATAATCACAGTATAACAGTTTTTCAACTAAAAAAATTTCAATATAAATGTTTTTTCTCTATAAAAATTCACAGTATAATAGTTTTTTTCTCAAGAAGATTTTACTGAAAACTGTCGTAAAACAGTATTTCTATAAAAATTCAATATAACAGTTTTTTCTTTAAAAAAAATCGCAGTATAACAGTTTTTTCTAAAAAATACTCAGTATAACAGTTTTTCCTGTTTAGTATAACAGTTTCTCTTTCATAGTATAACAGTTTTTCTTTAGAAAATGCATAGTATAACAGTTTTCTTTATGGAAGATTCTCAGTATAATAGATTTTTCTTAACAAAATAATATTATAACAGTTTTCTTACAAAAACTTTACAGTATAACAGTTTTTTCTATAGAAAATTCTATGAATAACACATTTTTCAATAGAATATTTTTGATATAACAGTTTTTCTTTAGTAAAGTTACAAAGTTATACTGATAGTAATACAGCATTTCTTATGAAAAATTCTTAATATAACAGTTTTTCTTATGGAAAATTCCCAGTATAACAGTTTTTTATATAGAAAATTCTAAGTATAACAATTTTTTATAGAAAAATCTCAGTATCAGACCATTTCTCGATAGAATATACTTGGTATAACAGTTTTACTTTAGTAAATTATCAGTACAACAGCTTTTCTTATGAGAAAATCTTAGTATAACAGTTTTTCTTATGGAAAATTTTCAGTGTAACAGTTTTTTCTATGGAAAATTCATAGTTTAATAGTTTTTCTCCAGTAATTTATCAGTATAACAGTATTCTTGTAATTAAACATACCATTATAACACTTTTTCTATAAAAATGTTTCAGTATAACAGTTTTTTTATTAAAAATTCTCTGTATAACAGTTTTTTCTTTAGGAAACTTCTTGTGTAATAGTTTTTTTATGAAAACTTTTGTTTGGAATCTCCTTGTTGCTCCCCCTTTTTAAGGGGTTAATCTATAAAAAACCTTTTAGTAAAATTTATTTGATTTGTTGTTTTTCTCTCAATTCTCACGTATGCACATTTTTTTCTATATTATTTTTATTTTACTTGTATTTATTTATGTCCACCACCCCCCTCTCTCCCGCCCCTAAGCTCTCCTGTTATTATTTACTTTTTCCACCGTAAATTTTGTGTTGTTTTTGCGCCTTCTCCACAAAAGCCAAAAAATGGTTTGTGATAAGGCGACTGATAACAAAACAAAATACTAATAATAATAATAATAAAAACACAAAAACAATAACAACAAATTCAAACTAAACAACAGGAATCCATTGTTTGCAGTAAAAACAAAAACAATTGTATTATTATTACAAATTAAAGGCAGGGATGGGCATCACTTTTGCCACTGATTGTTGTGGCAACCTCTTGTATCCTTTTACAGCATAAGGCAACTCTTCTGTTTGTTTTAAATGTTGTCATTAGTGTTGCAAACTTTAAATAATCTTTCACAATTTTTAAAAGAAAAACTGTTAAATTTGTTGTAATTTAAAAGGAAAGTTTGTAAAATCAGTACAAATTTAACATTTAAAGAATAATTTTGATATTTTTTAAAGAAATTTTATAAAAATAAGAGTTTATTAGGGAGACATTAGTATAAGAAAACTCTGTTGTAAAATTTTAAAAAAGTTTATTACTGAAAGTTGGTTTACATGCAATTTTCCATCTCTGTTTATAATATAATAAACACAAACAATTGAAGAAGCTTAACTGAGATACGTCGGCAGAAAAAAGGCCAACGCTGACGCTGCTTTTAATATTAAAAACAAAATTTAGTTGGCGAGTAACTAGCATTTAAAACGGTTTACTGATATTAATAATAACAGATTAATAAACTAAAACGAAAATATTCCAAAACAAAAGGAAAATTTATAAAAACGAAAAATTGTTAACCAATAAAATGAAAGCTCATATGAAAATTTGATATTTCCCCCTAAAAAAACTAAATATTTTTGCAATAAATAAGAAAATCTAACAATTTACTAAATTATTTAACTTATAAAAGTTGTTTAAAAACAGTGGGTGTGTATCGACAGTCATTATTTAATTCGCGAGTGTGTTTACCTAACATTTATTGATATGTCAAAATGGTTTATGATACTTTGACAACTTTAGTGGAAAGTGCTAAAAGTGTTTTTCAACCACGCAATGAAAACGATATAGCTTCTTTTGAAAATTTAATTTTTAATAATTATATCACTGATATGGAAATGGATGAAGAAGATGAAGATGTTGTAATCGAAGAACAACAGGATCGTGTGGATGTTAAGTTAGATTTATCTGCCATAAGTAACAATTTTCAAAATTATAACAGACATAATATTAGTGAATTGTCTTTAAATGGACCAGATAATCAAAGTAATAAATCGAACAATTCTAAACCGAATAGTCGTCGTTCGAGTGCTGAAAAGAAATATCATCGTATTTCTATGATAGAATTATCACCCGTACACAATGAGGAGTGTAAACGTTCAAATTTACACCGATTTAGTTCTATGCAGTAAGTAGAGATTGAAAATAGTCAATACAAATCAATTTAGTTTACTTTGATTAAAAGAGTGCGATCACATTTTATCCTAACGGTTTATAGAAAGAGTTGCAAAAAAGGAATAACAATTAGCAGTGTTGCCACTTATTAAATATGCTCTGTAGCAAGTCAGTTTGCATTTAATCAATGTCAGAGATGGAAAAAGTAGAGCTTAAAGTGAAAATAAAGCGGCCAGACTATGTTTAAAAGCTGAAGCTGAATGTTTGTCGAAAAAAGGGACATTTCACAAATTTTAAAATAAAAGTTTTATTTTCGTCATAAAAAACTTTTATACAGAGATTTTTCTATGGGAAAAAATTGCTATACAGAGATTTTCTTTAGAGAACAGAGTTATAATCAGAAATTTCTAAAACTTTTATACTGATTTCTATAGAAAAAAATGGTTTACAGTAAATTTTTATAAAAACTGTTTTCTCTAGGAAAATATGTTATACATACAGTTTTCTTTATAAAAAACTGTTATACAGGGATTTTTTAAAAAAAAATCTGTTATACTTCGGATTTTTTTAGAAAAAAATGTTATATTGAGAATTTTCTTTATAAAAATCCTTTATACAAAGTTTTCTCTGGAAAAAACTGTTATACTGAGAATTTTTTTAAAACAACTGTTATACAGACAATTTTCTTTAGAAAAAAAATACTGAGATTTTTTAAAGAAAATCTTTTATACAGAGTTTTTTTTTAGAAAAAACTGTTATACTGTATTTTTTTTAACAAACTGTTACACAGTGAATTTTCTTTAAAAAAAACTGTAAAGAGAATTTTCTTTCGAAAAATCTGTTATATCAGAGTTTTCTTTCGAAAAAACATCTGTTATGCAGAATTTTTTTTAAAAATCACTATATAACAGTTTTTTTGCTTTATAAAAATCTTTTATACAATGTTATCACTGGGAAAAAAAACTGTTATACTGAGAATTTTCCTTAGAACAACTGTTATACTAAGAATTTTCTGTAGATAAAACAGTTTATACTGAGAATTTTATTTATAAAATTTTTTTATACAGTTTTTCTAGAAAAAAAAACTGTTATACTGGAAATTAATCTCTAGAGAAAACTGTTATACATATAATTTTATTTAGAAACAACTCTTATACTGAAATTTTTCTTTAAAAGAAACTGTTTATACAAAGAATTTTCTTTATAAAATCTTTTATACAAAGTTATCTCTAGAAAAAACTTTTATACTGAGAATTTTCTTTAGAACAAACTATTATACTAAGAATTTCTGAAAAAACTGTTATATTGAGCATTTTATTTTTAAAATTTTGTATACAGAGTATTTTCTGGGAAGAAACTTTTATACTGAGATTTTTCTCTAAAAAAACTGTTATATAGAGAATTTTATGTAGAAACAACTCTTATACTGAGATTTTTCTTTAAAAACTGTTATACAGAGAGTTTTATTTAGAAAAAACTGTTATACAAAGAGTTTTCTTTAGAAATACCTGTAATACTGAGATTTTTCTTTAGAAAAAACTGTTATACAGAAAATTTTCTCTAGGTAAAACTGTTATACTGAGATTTTTTCTGAAAAAAAAACCTATTAAACAGAAAATTTTCTTTTGAAAAACTCTTATGCTGAGAATTTTCTTGTTTCAGTTCAACTGAACTGTTATACTGAACTGTTTTCTTTAGAAAAAACTGTTATATCGAGATTTTTCAGATCATTTATGCTGAAGTAAACAGTTTAATATAAATTTTTCTGTAGAAAAATTTTTATTTTTATAGAAAAGAAAACTGCGTTCAATATCGATTTGCCATAAAGATATCGTTCGATTTTAAATGACGTAATTTCAACCCCGTTCTGTTTTCATCGTCTTTTTATAATTATTATGTTAGTAACAGTTTTAAACACCCTTTAGAAACACACATCATATGACCAATATAATTAAATTTTTATTTAATTGCTTGCATTTACAAAATTTATCAATTTTTTTTTTATATTGAAACAATAAAATTACTTTTTAATTATCTAGCAATTTTTAACACATTATCTCTTTTTACATCTATTCGACGGAAAAAATCATAAATTTTATTACAAATTAACTAAAGTTAAAGATAATGTTTAAAGAAAATGATTAAAATTCAAAATAAAGTAAATTTAATACAGAATTTAAAGGAAAAAAGCCATTAAAACTAAAACGTTTGTAAATTCTAACAAATTTTAGTGATTTTCAACTTTAACACAATAGGCATTACTGTATTGTAACAAATTTCCTTTTCAACTAAGTGGCAACTTTGAAATCCTGTTAATCGCTTTCACAGGGTATTTACAGCAGTGATGCCAACTATGTTTGATTGAAAAAGCAGTTTATGTTGATAGTTTGTTTAAAATATGAAGTGATTTTGAAAATTGAGACTAAAAACTGCAATTTTTAATAATTTTTAGGATTGTTTACTTTAATAATCATTGGTTTTCAAGTATTTTTCTTTTCAACTTAGTTTTTCAAATAAATGGATTTATTAGCTTTTTGTTCCTCGTAAATTAGCAAAACTAAAAGAACTAATTTACAAAAGTTGTAAATTTTTTATTAGCTGTTTTGTTTATTGGAATATATAGAGATAAGATACCAAATTTTACAAGCAATAAATAAATATTAATAATAATATTTATTGGAAAGGAAATGTGTAAAATAGACACGTTTATTATTAATGAAATAAATGCGTATTAAAACAAAATTCTAGGAAAAATTACAAATTAAAAAGAAAATTTTTAATTTTAGTAAAAAATTCTAGGAAATTTAAAAATTTTTTGTATAAATAAAAATATTTTTAAATAAAATAATAAATTTATTTTGTTTTAATAAATTTTTTTTCTTTATACCAAATCCTACTTTATTTTATCTAAAAAGACAAGCACGCCATAATTTTTTAAGCTTTTATCAATTGTTTAACAACTTAAACGCCAAAATTACTGATAAGATTTTTAAAAATATTATAAATTTTATAAACAAAATTTTATACTCCATGCGGTATTTAAACAATTATTTACAATTTGCTAAAAAAAAATACTATAAATATGTATTTTTTTTATTTATAGAAAATTTGTTAAAAAAAAACACGTGCTTTGCTTACTTGGTTTGCCAAAAATGTTTATTTTATAACTTTGTTTACTTTGAAATTGTTCTAAAGTTTTCCTTTTTTGTTAATTGTTTTATTTGTATCACGTTTTTTATGATTTTCTTGCCATTTCTAACAAATTAAGTCATATTTTTTACTAAGTCTTAAAATTTAGGTTTATTAACTAATTTAACGTATTATTAGTTTATTTATGTCATTAATAGTGTTATCTTTCTTTCTGACCATATTTTTTAGGTCTACTTGAGTTTTTATTCTGATAATATGAGTCATATGAGTTTAATAATTCTAAAATATTGATTAACAAATTTTTCTCTGGTCACAGGTGTTAATGACTTGCTAAAGTTTTACATTATTTTTAAATGATTATAACAATAACTCTTTAAAACATTATTAAAAACCTTTAGTTTTCTAATAATTTCTAAAAAAATTAATAGTTTTCTTTAAATTAAAGACTTATTTACTTTCTTTATAAACAAATAGTTGAAAATATTCTTAATATAAAATTTAAATTATTAAATTTTGTCATATTTTACTATTTTTCTACAAAAATTTACTTATTTTAAACATTTAGTACATTTTACAGCTTTTTCTAATATAACACAGTTGTCATCACTGCTGTAAATGACTACTGAGAGCGAGTGACAGGATTAAAGTGAAATTCAGTTTATTTTGAGGTTGCCACGTGTATAAAAGGGTATTTTAGTTTGTTTTAATGTTGCCATCTTGATTTCAGTAAAAAACCGTTAAAATTCAATCAAATTTGCTATTTGTTAGTATTAAACTCAAGTTTTAAACACTTTTTGCATAAAATGAAGAAATTTAGTTAATTTTAAACAAAATTATGGAATTTATGGTAATTATAATCTGAAATAAATAATAAAAATCTTAAAAATTATGGTGATAAATAGCATTTCCATTAAATTTAAAAATGTTTAATAAATTTTTATATATTATCAAATTTCTTCTTATTAAAAATTCATCTTTTTCCTCTTTCCAGATCCCTCAAACATAGTCCCACCTCACTAACTCCCCTACCCTCGCTAAATACCTCGGGGAGTTTGCGCAGCATTAGCCCTTCACGTCGCAGCGCCAGTAGTAGCAACAGCAGCAGCACGGCCAAGCATGAGCAATCAACAACAGCAGCAGCTGCCGCCGCCGCTGCTGCTGCCAATGCTACTACCTCAAATGGTTCCACCGTCACGATGACAACATCAACAACAACATCGACAGCAACACCAGCTTCGGCAACAACTGCAACAACGCCCCCTGAAAAAGAGAAGAAACGCAAAGAGATATCTAGCTCGCGTGTAAAAAAGTTCCATAGACATTTTGCTCAGGTGTCGAAAGATGAGAAATTAATAAACTGTAAGTGGAGAATTTTTATAAAGAATACTTCAGACTAAACAATAGACTAGACTTTTTTTAGACTTTAAACTATATTATAGTCCAGATTATTAACTAGACTATAGACTAGACTTTTGTCCAGACTATAGACAAGACTTATTGTCCAAACTAAAGACTAGACTATAGTCCACACTATTGGCAAGACTATTGACTTGGCTATAGACTATTGATCACTAATTTGTATGACAAATTTTGCTCTTTGTTTTAGATTTTTCCTGTGCTCTAGTCAGTGATATTTTACTGCAAGGACATCTTTATATAACAGATCAACATTTTGCATTTTACTCAAATGTTTTTGGTTATGTTACTAAGGTATGATCATTCATTATGTTATAAAAAATAAGTTAAAACTTTTTTTGTTTAAAATTTCAAATAAATCCTCTAGTTTCCTTTTAAATCTCAATTTGCTTCATGTTTTTCGCTTAATATTTGAGAAAATACGATCCTTTTTATATCTGACGGTATTTTTTCTCTCCGTGTATGGTCTTCTTTGATTTAACATTGTTGCCTTAAATCGAAATATGGCAACGATGAAAATAACGTTACTTTTTGTTGAGAAAAATTTTTTTGCTCTTTTTGATGTTTTCTTGAAAGCATTAGAGTTGCCAGACAGATTTATTTAGTTTAAGAGGAATTTAAAGCAAAAATGGGCCAAATTAAATAAATTTATTGCTTCCATTACATTTTTCAAAGAAGTTTTATAAGAAATTATTAAAATGAAAAAGTAATAACACAAAATTATATACATTTTCTCTAAATTGCTTGAAACTTTTATAAATTTTAATTTCTTCTAACTCTCTCCCACAGGTTGTTATACCCACTTCCTCCGTTACAAAAATCTCCAAAGAGAAAACCGCTAAAATCATACCAAATGCTGTGGGCGTGGCCACCGCTGATGAACGTCATGTGTTTGGCAGTTTCATAAGTCGCGAGGCGGCCTTCCGTCTCATGTGCAGTGTTTGTCCGCCTTTGGGTGTACCCGAGATATTACCCAAAGATCCGGCCAGCATTGAAATCTCCGAAGAATACTCAATTGAAGATGATAGCAGCTGTTCGATAAGTGGCAATGAAAGTCCCGCCCAAATAACAGAACTACAACAGGCCAATGGTGGCGGTAAACTGCTACAAACTAACGAGACAACTAGTCAAACGTTACTGCGGCGTTCAGTAGCCAGTTCGAATTTAAGTATTGCCGATTTAACTAGACACTCAGACATTCCTATAAATGCCAAATCTACGCTAACAGCAAATACAGCTTCCACCAGATGCTCGGCCCCACCTGCCACGGGAGAACATTATAACAATACCTCTAATGGTGGTGGTGCTGTTAATTTAATTGGTCTCAAATCTGTTTTACAACAACAACAACCCGCCCTTAAACCTACACCCGATGGTGGTGAGGTTTATACTAATACTAATAAACTAACTATTATAGCAGGCTGTGCTTCCTCGACCACATCGGCCACTTCCACGCCCACACCCTCTACATCTTCATCGCCCACAACGGTAATGACCTCATCCGTCTTATCGCCAGCGGGTACTAAAGCTAAGCGCGTTTTAAATACATTCACTAGTGTTAGTCAGAAGCTATTGAAACATTTTAAATTTCCCACTGAAATACATGTGGTTTACTTGGGCGTTTTGCTCACTTTACTATTAGCATTATTTTCCATATTCCTATTATATCGGATATTAGATATAGAAGCTAAAACTAGCGGTTATCGATCTCCTGTAGAATTTAATTGGGTAAGTTGTTCAATTTCTTAAAAATTCTTAAAATTTTCTTTAAATTAATTAGAATTTTTGTAAATTAATTATTTCTTGTTTTCTTTTAACTTTTTTTTAGCGTTCTGGCAATGATGATGATATATTTACCGAAGCTTTACGCTTTCAAAAGCAATTACAACTTAAAAGTACTGAAGAAGCTCAGAATATACTTAAAACGAATTTAGAACAAATTGCTAAGGTAAGCTGAATTAGAAATTTTATAAAAAACCTATTTTAAACAAAATTTGTTTATAGAAAATATTTTAATCTTTAATATTTTCTATAACAATTAATATATTTTAACAATTTGTTTAATATTTTTTCACAAATATTTAGCTTTTGTTATATTTTGCTAACAAATCTTATCTGTTTTTATTTAACAAGTTGTTTTTTGACATTTAAATGGGGATTAAGGCATTATTTATATTAGAAATACATAATAATATTTGTTTAACTTATCAGTCAATATTTTTAGCTGACAATAGCAAAATGTTATTGTTTTATTAGATTATTATGACAGGTCAAGTGATTTCTTATATATTCTAGTTTTTTTCTTTAGATCCCCTTTCCCGGCTCTGTTTCTTTGTTACTATAAAATTTGCAACATTTTTATTAAATTTTTATTTTGAATTCTTTTAAATTTCCATTTTCTCGTTATTTGCCCTTTTTTTAAGAGAAACACAAAATCTCAGTATGGCAGCTCTATGGATAATGTCCTGTTATTTATTGAGAGTATTTTGTTGTCTGGCAGCTTTCTTTGCTAGTTCTCTCTTTCGCTTTAACGGTATTTAACAGTGTTGCTACATTAGCGTTATTTTATCTGATAACTAAAGTTGTCAAATTTGCTGTGTTGCAGTGCAACGTTTTCTATTTAGAGTAAAATCATTAAAAATCGATATTTAAGTTTAAAATATGTAATCTTTAGGCGGAAAAAGCTTGTATTATAGATTTTACACCAGAGTTTTATTAAATAAAGTAAAAAACTTAGATTTTTATAAGAAAAGCAAAAGAAAATATAGTATTTTATTAGGTTTTTTATACAAAATTTGCCAGATCTGACAGCATTGTAAGATCAACAAGCGTTTATACATAGCTTTAGTTCTTTTACTATTTTTTTTTATTAAATAAACTAAAGAAAATAGATTTTTAAGATAAATTAAGAGAATTTTTTAGAAAATATTGTCTTTAATAGAGTTTTATTGAAAATTTTGAGTTTATTTAGCTATTTAAAGAAAATTTCTTATTTTTTTAAGAAATTTTGCTTTCAATTATAAAAATCTTAACTCACGTGATAATTGTTGAAGAAACTCTTCAAAATTTTTAAATAAACACTTAAATTCAATTGCAATTACAGTGGACGTCCAATAGTACGTATACTCTTTATTACGAATATCCAATAATACGAATGGCAAAATTGTTGCATTGTCTACTCTATAGTACGAATAAAGTCACAATTTTTCTGTTCGATAGTACGAATAACGCATT
>NW_023997498.1:0-21128 GCF_015586225.1 Lucilia sericata
TGTTGTAAAGTAAAGCTTTTGATATAATTCTATGACTAAAAATATGCAACAGAAAATATATTTTTGTGTTAATTTGTTTCATTTTAAAAACAAAAAAACTTTGTAAATTTACTCATGCATAAATGTAAATAATTAACATCTATAATTCTTTTAACATGGCAAAAATTCTAATAAAAATTTATTTTTAAAAACTCTACAAAATTTCCCAAAAATTAAAAAAAAAATCCAGAGAAAGTGACTTTTAGATTTTTGGCTAAAGTGTCCACACCGGAAGACAATTTATCAACTGTAAGTATGATTGTACAACAAATCACTGATGTAACAAAATTTCAGACCATAAATCAAAACGTATAACAACATGATGCCTTAATGTCATTTATTTACTTTTTGATTTTTTATGTTTGCGCCACTGAAGAGGGGATGATATGAATTATGTTTTTCTACTAGCAGTATTCAGTCTATATGTATATTGTAGGGATACTTCGATGTAAATAGAATGTGCAACAATCAAGAAACTTTGACAAAATTTAAGAAGAACAAGTAAGAAAGTATAGTCGGGCGTGGCCGACCATATGATACCCTACACCAGTTATGAATATTAAATGTGATTTATTTTTCATAATAAAGCATTTATCTTCAATATTCCCTTGTTTAAGCAATTTATGGATGAAAAACTTATTTTCTGAAAAGGGCTTTATATGGGGCTAGGGGCAAATATGGACCAAGCCCGATAAAATTTTGTGAATATATTTATATTTACATAATATTTTATTGTGCTGAATTTCATCGCGATATTTGTGTTTATAACCTAATTTGGGACATTCAAGTAATTTTCTGAAGGGGACTTTGTATGGGAGCTAGGGTCAAATGGGGCCCGATCTTTATGAAATTTGGCAGGATCATCAAGACTTCTATAAAACTTAGTTGTGCCGTATTTTATCGATATATCTGTATATTTAACATAATTATGAGCTCAGAAGCCCTTTTCGGGGGGTTCTGTTTTTTTAACCATTTTCTGTTAATTAAATATAGATGCGTGTTTCGGATAACCAATTACGTCCCCTAGGTGCTATTGCCGAATCAATAGAGCCATCTCAGTAGTGTGGTTGAGCGACATATACCCTACACCACTTTAGTGGGGAGGGTATATTGGGTTTGTGCTGATGTTTGTAACATACAAAAATATTCGTCCTATACCCACCTTAAAGTATACCAATCGGCTTAGAATCATTTTCTGAGTCGATTAAGCTATGTCCGTCCGTCCGTCTGGCTTTCTGGCTGGTCGGCTGTCCATGTAAACCTTGTGCGCAAGGTACAGGTCGCAATTTTCAAGGACGAAATCTATTGAAAATGGTTAAAATCGGTCCATTATTTCACCTAGCCCCCATACAACAGAACCCCCTGAAAAGGGCTTCTGAGCTCATAATTATGTTAAATGTACCTGTATATTGATAAATATAAATATATTCACAAAATTTTATCGGGCTTGGTCCATATTTGACCCTAGCTCCCATATAAAGCCTCTTTCAGAAAATTCAGATTCGATTTAGTTGAATGAATAATTGATGGATTTGAAGGGTGATGCTAATATATTCTGATTCGATTTAGTTGGATGGAGTAATTGATGGATTTGACGGAGAACTGAGGTTTGGCAAAACGGAGTCGTCACTGCCCTTTCCCCTAGGTGCTATTGCCGACTCAATAGAGCCATCTCAGTAGTGTGATTGAGCGACATATAAGGTTTTTCCTTTGTCGGGGTTAGACTGAGCTTGCTCATGACACCTATTCTTCCTCAACGGGACTACTACGGCAAGAGATTAGATAGCACGAGTACTTCAACAAAGTGCGCGTATAATGGACCGGCATCCATATACGTAAATTGAAACCTGCGTGTAAGATACACAAAGCGGCGGTGGTGAGTCCTTATATTTTTGCTCACCCAGTGGCTGAAAAAGACCACCGTGAGATAGGCCAACACGACAGGTACTCACGTAAAGCACTTCGACATTCGTGTACTGTAAGAGAGTCATAACCGAATATTCTTCCAGTTTTAAATTCAGCATCATATGAGTACCATGCCACTCGGTGATAATCGGCAATAAAAGAGCAAATATATTTTCTACAAAGGGAAGAGAACTTGTAGAGGCTAACCTAACGAATGCAAAATAGTTAATCGCAACGAGGGCCGAACTAAAAACATAGAACAGTAGGTATGACCACTAAAATTATATGGAGAGTAGTAGAGGTGTGTTTAAATAGTTTACGGAACCTTTGAACCTATCTTACGTTTATATGAACAAGACTAATACTACAAAGTATAGCGAAACCTAGGCAATATTTGACGGTTAACGCCGTATAAGGTCCGATTCCGAAAACTGTTTTACCGTTAATAGCTGATTTATATATTTTACATAAACAAGTTTTATGAGAATCAAAATCTTTCTACCTACATACTTACTTCCAATAGGATAAGTTCACAATCGACACTACATACAACAAGACGAATAACCAAAACGCCAAGAAGGGTTCCATCTATTATCAACTGATGAAATTAAGTCAAATGATAAAATGGGACTGGAACCGAATACAGTGATTCGTTAGACCCCAGATACAAGGTCACATGTTGCTAAGACCAAGGAAAAATCTAACGAGGTCGGACAGTTTTAATAATTTATAATACAGCCAATTTAAGCTTTTATTCGAGATCATGGACCATATTTTAGAAATATATGAAAAATATAGAAATATAATCTTACTAACTAAATATCCTTAAACTACTAGGTGTTTTAGGTGGTAAGGCATACCAGACTAGAAATTCCCAATTGCACTTTTGAAATAGCAATTATTTTGAATTGAATTGATGCAACAAAATAACTAATTAAATGTTCAACTTTAAAAATTTCAATTAGAAACAAAAAATAAATTTTTATTAAAATTGTATGCGACAAATTAGCACCAACATCAACGATATTTTATAATATACATATGGGCAATTTCATGTCAAGTGCCTCAACTCAAAAATAGATTATGATGATGCACCAATGTTAGTACTATTAGATAGTCGGCCAGGACACAAATTTTCAGCTCTAACGATCAAGAACTGCCGGACTTAGAGGGGGTCCAAGTTGGACATTTTGGTTATACAGGATTTTGTTCAAATGAGTGTAACTTTTCACCTATTAGTCCTAGCAAAAATTGTTCAAAGGAGTTCAGATAGCTATTTCTTCATTGTTTCGACTCAGAAAACGATCTAAGCCGATTGCCATACTTTAAGGTGGGTATAGGACGAATATTTTTGCGTGTTACAAACATCAGCACAAAACCCAATATAACTGATCTTAGTCAGATCATTATGAAACGCACTAAATGTATATTTTTATCCAATATATATACTAACGAAAACTATTTGATATTAGGCATGTATTTTAAAGCGGTTTTGACCGACTATAGTTCTTCATATTAAAATCTAATTTAAACAATTTCAAACAACAATTCAATTGTCGAGTTGTCATGTCAAATACCGAAACAAACTCATTCAAATTGTTTGCATGTGCATGAAATGAGCATAAATGTTTGTGTGTTGAGCTCAAATGAAATTATGACAATACCAGTGGTATTCTGTCACCATTAGTGAAAATGACCTTTGACAGACAAACTAAAAAACAAACTTGGAAATAACAATTTTCAACAAAATCTTTTTTTATGACGTACTTTAGCACGTAAATTGTTGGATCTAATAAAATTATTGTCACGTTATATTCGGCTTTACGAATTATAACATGTTTATACTTATGTATCTAGTGTGCAGATAACAATTTAATACAACAACAATGAATTGGGTTAAGGTTTAATTGTAATATTCGTACAACTAAAATTGTGGAAACGCAACTGTAATTTGGAACATATTTACAATTAAATTTGTTTAAAACCAAGTTGAATTTGACGTATATTTTTAATGAATGAAACGCTTAAACAAATTTTTGATTTATTTGTGTTCTTAACCAGGATTTATTTGCATGCGGTTTCAGCCGATAAATACTAACAATTGACCAATCATAATCGGTCTAGTATCTTTCTATCGAAGTATATTGTATATCCACCATCTGTTTATTATCAACAAATCGTTCAAAACTATAATATTGAGATGAAATGCAACGAAAGTCATTTATTTTCAGAAATTTACAACTTTTTCAAATCTAATACATGATTAAGGCGATCCGTTAAGTCCTTAATATGAATGTCGATATAGAAAAGTATGTATTCACCTTAATAGTGGAGAACATATTCCATGTAATAGCCCTTTATAGGGTCCCGCAGTGCTAAGATTTTGGGTGCTCCCATACTAACCCCAAAAGACATCTTCAATCTCTCGGCAACTAAACCTTAATGCGTGAACTACTATGGTGAACGAGCTGAACAAAAGATCCAGTGCTTTGTACCCTTTCAATCAAATCTAAAAGTGAACCGGATAATAAAAGCGGTAGTAAGACCTATTCATTACCATGCAGGAAGGCTGAGGAAACGAAATCTCATCAGTCCATTTTGCACAACGTGCAAATGTAATATTTCCGGATGAGTGTGGACCGCACTATTTTTTAGACCGAAATTTACTCCATCAACACATCCACCAAAAACAGTCGTGAACTAATTATCGTCTCGTCGATATAAAGGTTAGTTAGTTAGTTAGTTAGTTAGTTAGTTGGTTAGTTAGTTAGTTAGTTAGTTAGTTGGTTAGTTAGTTAGTTAGTTAGTTAGTTAGTTAGTTAGCTAGTTAGTTAGTTAGTTAGTTAGTTAGTTAGTTAGTTAGTTAGTTAGTTAGTTAGTTAGTTAGTTAGTTAGTTAGTTAGTTAGTTAGTTAGTTTAGTTAGTTAGTTAGTTAGTTAGTTAGTTAGTTAGTTAGTTAGTTAGTTAGTTAGTTAGTTAGTTCGTTAGTTTTTTTAGTTCGTTAGTTAGTTCGTTAGTTCGTTATGTTCGTTTCGTTCGTTCGTTCGTTCGTCGTTCGTTCGTTCGTTCGTTCGTTCGTTCGTTCGTTCGTTCGTTTTGTTCGTTTCGTTCGTTCGTTCGTTCGTTCGTTCGTTCGTTCGTTCGTTCGTTCGTTCGTTCGTCGTTCGTTCGTTCTTTCGTTCGTTCGTTCGTTCTCGTTCGTTCGTTTCGTTCGTTCGTTCGTTCGTTCGTTCGTTCGTTCGTTCGTTCGTTCGTTCGTTCGTTCGTTCTTCGTTCGTTCGTTTCGTTCTCGTTTCGTTCGTTCGTTCGTTCGTTCGTTCTTTTCGTTCGTTCGTTCGTTCGTTCGTTCGTTCGTTCGTTCGTTTCGTTCGTTTCGTTCGTTCGTTCGTTCGTTCGTTCGTTTTCGTTCGTTTCGTTCGTTCGTTCGTTCGTTCGTTCGTTCGTTCGTTCTTCGTTCGTTCGTTCGTTTCGTTCGTTCGTTCGTTCGTTCGTTCGTTCGTTCGTTCGTTCGTTCGTTTCGTTCGTTCGTTCGTTCGTTCGTTCGTTCGTTCGTTCGTTCGTTCGTTCGTTCGTTTTTTCGTTCGTTCGTTCGTTCGTTCGTTCTTCGTCTTCGTTCGTTCGTTCGTTCGTTCGTTCGTTTTCGTTCGTTCGTTCGTTCGTTCGTTCGTTTCGTTCGTTCGTTCGTTCGTCGTTCGTTCGTTCGTTCGTTCGTTCGTTTCGTTCGTTCGTTCGTTCGTTCGTTCGTTCGTTCGTTCGTTCGTTCGTTCGTTCGTTCGTTCGTTCGTTCGTTCTTCGTTCGTTCGTTCGTTCGTTCGTTCGTTCGTTCGTTCGTTCGTTGTTCGTTCGCGTTCGTTGTTCGTTCGTTCGTTCGTTCGTTCGTTCGTTCGTTCGTTCGTTCGTTCGTTCGTTCGTTCGTTCGTTCGTTCTTCGTTCGTTCGTTCGCCTCCCCCTCGCTCGCCCTCCCCCCCTCGTTGCGCCGGTTTTTGTGTCCTAAGATTCTAAATTTCATTGAGTTCTGGCCCCCTCAACTAAGACCACAAAATCTTAGCTGAGGTAGATTAACACATGGTCGGAGATGCTCCCTTACTTTTCTTATTTGATACAATGATTGTTAATAAATACCTTACAACTTAATTTGCTTTAAGTTTAAGCTTTAAATTCTTAATTTGTATCTAAAACCTGCATATGTACTTAAATGCTTTTTCCGGATTTTGTATTACACACATACATACATGCATATGTAGGTATTTTTTCTACTTTTTCGCAAGTCATTGACTGACTGATTCAATGGGTACCAAAATGTCTAGTTGTCATGCGATAGAAAAATAAAAGGAAAGAAATAGTTTTAGAAGTAGAAGACAAAAAAATGTATTGAAACGATAATTGGTGTTGAAAACGTGATTCTATTTTCAAATTCACTTAAATGAAATCTTCTTTAGTTATTGTTGGTTTTCACTTTAAAACAACTAACAGTTTTAACTGACTTTTCAGAAAAATCTACTTTAGTCGAAAATGTTAAATTGTTGGTTCTTCCTGCTGTTTTTTGTTAAAAGTTTATACTGAGAATGTCATATGAATTCGTTGCAGTATGAATTTAAAGAGATTTTTTAATCTTTAATGACAATGTGTGTACGTGCTGCCCCTACTTTCTGAATTTTTAGTACCGTTTAAGACACAAGAAAGTTTGCCATAGGTTATTTTTCATTAAACACAGACCAATAAGATTTTAATCTTTTTTGCAACAGGTGTATTATTGGTGGGTACTGTATTTCACCTATAGCAATTGTTTGGGTTATAGGTACCGTTAGTATTTATTTATTAAGGATTACTAACCTGGCATAACAAATGCAGGGTATTATTTAAATCGAATTTGTCCTCTACTACTCGTATACTCTCATACTTGTTTTTCTTCTATGTTTTCAATAGGTTTGGAATTTCAAGATTTATTAATTGATTTTGAAAGGTAACCAAATGTTAAAAAAAAACTTTGTAAATCTATTAAAAACGTTCAAAAAACAACATACTATCTTCTTGGTTTTTTCTTTATCTTTCTTTTTCACAATTATTCTCTTAAAACTAAATCCTGCACTTTTTTAGTTTTTTTGCTTTTTATATCCAGATGTTTGTGTGTTACAGGGATTTTATGCGTATCAAAACTAAATGGGGTTTCAACTCAATTATCAAACAGCACGTGTGATGTGTCGGACAAATATTAAAAGTTTTTTTTAGCCTCCATCAAAAAAATAGGGGCAGTGTATTGATTGTAGTCATTCCGTTTGTAATATACATTCAATGGAGTATTCATCGTAGACCCTCAAAAAGTAAATATGTACATATAGTCTGGGTCCTTGTTAAGGTCTAACTGATGAATGAGCTATATTGCCCAAATTGTGTGAGTTGGATAAAGGGCTGACATTTTACACAAATATTCTCTGTTAATAAAGTTTTCTTGCATTAAAATAGGCAATATCGGCTCTTAATTTTACCTAGCCCCCTTACAAGTTTAAGCAGTCATACATTAATATATAAACTGTGGTAACAAATAACAAAATGATCGCTTCATATAGTACAGAGCCATCATCCGAAATTTATTTGAAATGCATGGAACAAGATTTAATGCTGAGTGTATAATATTCGGCATAGCCGAAGTTGGCCTCTTACTTTTTATAACCAATTCTTTGTTTAATCTAACAATTTACAATTATTACATTTCTAGTGTAACGTTGAAATTTTACAAAAATGTGTGAAAAAGATATTTTGTCAATAACTAAATATTTACAGCAAATTTTGTTTTTGATTATTAGAAATTTCCTATAATTTATACGCTCTATTTATTTGTTTAATTGAAATGAAAGTGTGACAACCTTGATCTTAATTGGCATTTGTGTAAAAAAAAACCAACATACGAGGAGAGATTTAAAATGTTTTATAAAAAGACTGAACATCAATTAAACATCATTTAGGATCTCTTTATCATAATAAAGTGGGGATTTTAATTAGAAGAACGAGTAACGGGAGCGTTTTATTTGTCCGTCTCTCTAGAGTTATATATTACACTATCCAAGAAAGATAGTGATCCAAGAAGATGGGCATATAATGGAGAATTAATTGTGTTACATTCTTCTATGACGAATCTTATATAGCCAACATCTGAGGAAGATTGACGAATTTCTGTGAAAACAAAATACAAAACGGCAGATCTCTCATATTTTCCGGAGTCCAGGGAAACAATGCACCAAACACACATGGCGTGGCATTTTTGTTGATCCCTATGGTGAGAAAAACCCTGATATATGGGGAAACCGTTAATGAAACGTATAATTCTTACTAGATTTAAATGCAACGAAAGGGCGAATGTAATAGCTTTAAAGGGAAAGGAGCAGTTGACCTGACAAACGCAAAACCATTCGACGCAAACAAAGCTGAACTAAAAATATGGGTGAGAGAATCCCATAAGGCCTCTTGGAATAATGAAACATGGGGGTAGAACCACGAAGATCCTCTGGGGTGGCCCTGATGAGAGCAAGAAGAAAAATCTCCTCGAAATGACCAAGTCTGAAGTTAGTATGATGGTACGTATTCTGAGTGGACACACAGGATTACGAGCACATCTATGCAAAATTGGACGTGCGGATTCAGACGAATGTAGAGCATGTGGAGTGGACAGTGAAACTCTGGACCACTTTCTTTTGCCACTGCCAGGCATTCGTCGTAGTTAGATCCAAGTATCTTGGAAGTGATGTTATTCCGGAAATAACATTCCTGACTAACACTGATTGAAAAATTCTAATAATTACGTTCAGGAAACTGAGTTTCTGAACACTGAAAAATAATTCATTCAGTAATTCTTTTTTCGTGACAAGGAGCGCACAACAGGCCCGATCAGTGGCCTAGGTGTATTTCTTCGGATTTGATGTAGTATACATCCTCCTATCAACCTACCTACCCACCCACGGAAGAGGCGAAAATAAATGATAGGGAACTGTTCTATAACAGCCTATCTGGAGTGATATAAAGGGTACATAAAAATTGTCCATGGGAGACATACATGTCAAAATGGGTTGTGCCAATGTAGACGTTTGAGCATCTTGGCGTTGGTACCGTGACTGATAATGGCGAACTTTTAAAACAGCAGGGATAATAACCTTATTATTGGATTTACGAAAAACCAAATATATAATTTCCGCATTAGTCGCATGTGAAAACGAAACATAATGGCTGTGAGGGAAGACCTTTCATCTGACCATAACCTTAAGATTACGGAGCTTAGAATAAAGGGTGTTCGTGTTAAAAACTCCCAGGTGTTCGCCAATTTTATTATTGGTCAACGCAAGGACCCTCAAAAAGCATAATAATTTTATTTCTGCAAGCGACACCGTACTGGGCAAAATGAGGAAAACCTATAAAATAATGGATTTTCTTATGAAAATGGCAAAGGATGCCATTAATAATGCCAAAACCCGTAAAGCGGATGTGCAGAAAGGATAAACGTAGATTGTACGAAGCAATCGCCGTGGAAGCAGAAATCGCTGCGACAACTGGAAACTCAAAACTCCTCTATGACTGTTCCCGTCCTATGAAAGACGGAAAAAGGAATATGGAAGTAAGTACCCATCAAGGATAAGATTGGTAAACTCATGAGAAAAGGAGTATCCGAAAAATTGCCAATCTATTAAGGACACAGTACACCGCTTTTCAGTGCAAAATTCTCCATAATGGCACATTCTCGAAGGCTATTACTTTCTCCCTTATATTTTTGATGGTAATGGATAAGTTACTCAGCTCAAGTATCGATGTGAATCCAAAATGTAGATATCATTTGGCACCCTATAAACATGGAACATCTGAATGATCTAACGTATGCGGACTACATTGATTTTCTCCAATCAGAATCATATGCAAAGTAAAATAGACAGCTTATGGCCAATCGCTGAAAGTACCAATTGCATATTAATGTGAAAACTAAATCCATGAAAGTAAACCAACCGCTGCACTCTGGTAATCTGCTCATTGACCCAAGGTTAATGAAGAAGTCAACATGTTTACTTACCTTGTCAGCCAAATAACTCCAGAAGGCGGCATTAAAGACGATAGCATTTGCAAAGCTGTGGCACTGTCGGCAGTTATCGTATGCAATGAAAATGAGAATTTTTGACTCCAGTGTTTAAATTGACACTTTTATATGGAAGTGAAGCATGGCTCGTATCCGATAGGGGCTCAATCCAAGCCTTCATAAACCGTATATTCTGGGAATATGGTTTCCCCACAATTTGATCACTAACTTCGGACTACATAAAAGGTTCAAACAAATAGCTATTGAATAGGAGATTGTCTGCAGGAATTGGAAATGGATTGGACATACGTTACGAACTAGTAACTATGTTGAAATCCAGAATAGTTACTGCATGTCTTGGTAACAACAGGTGGACGAGGCACACCACACAACGGCATAATCTCTTCACTACTTTGGCTAATTGTTGTTAACTCGATACTCATTGAACTGAAAAACAGAGGTATAAAAGTCGTTGCTTACTCCTGACGATGTTGTGATTTTGCTATCAGAATATTCTCAGACATGCTAATTGGGAAACAGACAGCGGCCTGGTACTATGCACAACAAAGACCAAGATTCCAAGCTTCAACTTGCTGCGGTTAAAGAACTGCGATTTACCCTTATCGAACAATGAAAAATATCTAGGAATTATTCTAGATTCCAAGTTATCATGAAAACTCAACATCCAGCACAGAGTTAAGAAGGAAACGGTACTATACCTGTCGTAATATGTTTGAAATAAAACGGGGACTTAGCCCCAACATAATTAAATTGATATACACAGCTATAGTACGTCCTATTCCTCTTTATGGATCTCTTGTATGGTGGACTTCAACTAAGAAGAAATTTGTTACAGATCAGGAGCTCTAAGATTCAATGATGTGCAAAACTATTGCATATGCTGACGATGTGGCGGTGGCTGTTTCCGGGAAACACATTGTCACTATCTCACATTGTCTTCAATCTGCACTAGGACGACTGAGCCCTTGGAGCTCAAACAGTGGTCTTGGTGTTAATCCAAGGAAAACTGAACTTGTTCTTTTTACTAAAAGGTACAAAATTCCCTCTTTCCCATTACCTTGTCTGAATGGAGTGGAACTAACTCTATCGGATAGTGCTAAATACTTGGGCATCGTCCTAGATTCTAAACTGTCATGGATTCTAAACGTCCAAGCGAGACCTTCAAAGACAGCTATAGCCATCTACGCTTGCAGGAAAGCCATTGGAAATACCTGGGGCATAAGCCCCAGGACTGCTAAGTGACATACTAACGATGTTGACACAATCGTTGGTGTTCCACTTTCCTTCTGTAAATCTATAATTCAGCAGGACCTTTTTGGAAATGCTCAAATTAGATGGGAATCCCTGACTATTTTCTAAACTTCCAGACAGACCTGGCCACTCTATGATGGCAAAAGATCTCACAGTTTGTTGGAGCTTTCTAGGCTTAGGCTAAGACTTCTTGTAGCCTTACTGATAGGGCATTGCATAATAGGTGCGCACGCTAGAAGACTCACTCTTCCATACAACGACTTTTGTAGAAGTTGTCATGAAGAGGATGAGGAGGAGACGATTGAACACTTCCTTTGTCACTATCTCGCCCTCTCGGCCATCAGGACTGTTAACTTGGGTAGTCCGATGTTGCACGACGTAGTGGATCTATTCAGGATGAAGGTGTATAGGATAGTATCCTTTGCTCGTGCCTCAAATTGGTTTGACTCCGCACTGAACATGAACACGTAATGTCCCATGGGTAGGTCGAGGTGCGATCCCGCTCCAGGGTTATACAACGGGACCAACATATGGACCCAAGGTCTATCCACTCTCTCGTCGACAACCTCAATAACCTAACCTAACCGAGGCAGACATGCAAGTCTGCCTTTTGTAGAAGTTGTCATGATGAGGATGAGGAGGAGACAATTGAAAACTTCCTTTGTCACTGTCTCGCCCTCTCGGCCATGAGGACTGCTACCTTGGGTAGTCAGATATTGCACGAACGTAGTGGATCTATCTAGGATGGAAGTGAATAGGATAGTATGTTTTGCTCGTGCCCTCAAATTGGTTGGATTCAGCAATGAACATGGACACGTGATGTCTCTTGGGTAGGTCTAGGTGCGATTCGCTCAACAACATATGGACCCAAGTGTGTCGACTCTCTCATCGACAACCTCAATAACCTAACCTAGGCAGACATACATTGAACACTGTCGCAGTTACAAGACAGGGTAAAGTAAGAAATAGTCTTCCATCTTCAATACGAATGCCCTGCTTTATCCGTTAAAAGAAACCGTTTTCTTGACAGTTACTTGATATCTAACCTTGGTGAGATATCAGGATCTAAGCTTAATGATATCCGGAGATTACTCACTTCTACAGGCTGGATCTAATACTGGATCAATACTACATCTGACGAGTGGAGTGATCCGATCAAAACGGAATCTCTTCGACTCTAGCAACCAACCAACGAAAACACTTGACAGTAAACAAATTTTTGAAGAAGGTATATGGGGAGTAAGGCCAATTATAGACTGATCCTGGTGAAACTTTGTAAAGAACTTTTTGCTTATTTTAAAATTGTAAGGCAGTTATGAATGCTTCAGTAATTTTGTGAAGAGGACCGTATATGGGAGGTATGGTGAGGTATGTGACAGACGGACGGACTTGGCTAGATCGTATAAGGATTCAAAATATTTGTCCAATGTATTACAGACTGAGTTACAAAATCAATGATTGGGGTTATCATTTTTGATGGTGGGTATAAAAAACAAATTTTTAGATTGCCAGACTTGTAGTATATGGACTATATGTAAGAAATGTATATGGTCACTGTTAGTTTTATTCAATAACTTTTCAATTAACTACGTATTTTCCCAAAACACATATTTTTACCAAAAAATTTTGCTTTACTAAACAAAATGTGTCTAAAGTAGAATAAATATAAATATTTATTACAAATGTTATTATGCAACAACACATTACTAATCGATATCTATAATCAAACTTAAATTAAAAAAATCATTTAAAAGCCATAATTATATCTTTTTCAAATTTATTATTATTTAATACACTAATATTGATTAAGTGACAAAACAATACGAATTTTTAAGTGCCCAATCGATATACAGTCCGCACAAAAACATTCTATAAATTGTTGTCAATTTTAATAATTAGTTTTCAGTTTTAAAATATTTATTTGAAACAAGTTTACATATTTATTTTATTTAATTGAGAAAAGTTTATTTTAATTTTTTTGGAGAAAAAATTCTTTTTCAATATAAAAATATTTATACATAAAAAACACTAATAAATAAATAATGTATACATATATTATATGTTGATAAGTTAAAAAATTTACATACACTTGTAAATAAAATCATAATAAATTAAAACAAAAAGTTACAACAATTCTATAAAGCAAAACAAAGTTGCATAGTAAATAAAAATTAAATATTCTTATTTAATTGTTCATCAGTAAAACAAAAAAAATTGTGTTTTAAACATTTATTTAAATTTTTTATATTTTAAATTTAGCTAGACTCTATTGGTAAGTAATAATGTTATCAAAAAAATGTATAAAAATAAATTAAGTGTTAAAATAATTTATTTATTTTATGTTTATAAGGATTTTTTTTAACTTTATATTTATTCAATGGATTATCGATTGATATAATGTTACATTTATCATACAAATTTAAGTTTTAAATTTAATTTACTATATCATAGAACGGTTTAACGGGTTTAACCTCATAGTATTTTTCTCAAACCCCTATAATTAGAGGTCATTCTTTAACAAATCATGGGAAATATTTATGATACGCTAGTGATAAACTTTAAGTATTAATGTTATATTTCTTTAAAAAGATAATGAATTATTGGATAAAGTAACTTAAGGTAGTGGACCTTATATGAGAGCTATGACTAATTGTAGACTGATCCGATTTCAGAATGATTTGTATATGAACAAAATATACTCATGACGAATTTTATAGCGATATCCTCTTTTTGTCAATGAAATATGTGCGTTTAAGTAATTTTCGGAATTGTACCTTATATGGGAGTCATGACCAATTATGGACCGATACGGAAAACAATTTATAGAGACATATACGTATACACAACTTCAAATATTATTCCAGTATTTTTATTTCTTAATTAGTTAAGTCCGTTTAAGTGATTATCTCTGCCTGAGGACCGTGCAGGTGTCAGGTAGTCGAAGAGACAGTAGAAGATTTAGATCATCGGAGAAGATTCCCGATCCCGTACCCCTTTCTGTCTTTGAGCTATCTGTGTAGATTGAGATCACGTCGTCCCTTAGGACAGTATTCGCGGCCCAATCATCCTTTGTCGGTATTTTGGTCTTGAATGACCTATTAAAATTCAATATAGATAGAATGTAATCTGTTTCCTGCCCCATGATAGGCCTGCCTATATTTGTTGCATGGTGCCATGACCAATGCGGTCGTGCTTCAACCCGTTCGACTGTTTAAGTCGTAGAGCAAATTTAGCAGAAATGCATTTGATGTATATATCAGGGGAGTTATGTTTAGCATCGTCTCTAGACTAGCCTGAGGGGTGGAGCTCAAACAGCCAGTGATTGCAAGACATGCTAATCTTTGTACCTTGTTTAGAATAGAGAAATGAGTCTTGGTATCCACCGCTCTCCACCAAACAAGAGCTCTGTAGGTCAAAATAGGTCTTATGACCGCGATGTACATCCAGTGCACAATGTATGGTTTAAGACCCCATCTTTTCCCAAAAGTTTTCTTACATATATAGAAGGCACATAATGCCTTCTTCATTCGACTCTCAGCATTACGTTTCCACGTGAGTTAGAGTCTAGGATTATGCCAAGATATTTGGCCTCGCTTGAGGTGTTCAAAATGGTACCATCCAAACGCCGAGGTCTGAATTCTGGAATTTTATACCTCCTGGTGAAAAGAACCAGTTCAGTTTGGCCGGGTTGACACCCAGACAGTTTTCCTTGGCCCATGATAGTAGAATGCTGAGGGCTGATTCCATGAGTTCACTTATTGTGGGAAGAAAACTTCCCTTGAATAAGAAGCACTACGTCGTCAGCATATGCGAGTCGCATAATGCGACTACTTTGAAGCCCATCCTACGAGTCTAAAAAGGATTTTATTTACGACAAGATTCCACAGGAGTGGAGAGATGACACCACCTTGTGGTGTGCCCCTTGTCACAACTTTCCTTGTCTTGCCAATACCGATATTAGAGTTGATGGCCCTACTCTTAAACATGTTTTATGTCCAGTTTCTTATCCGCTGATCAACACCTAGGTCACTCAGTGAATCGACTATTGCGGATATGTTCACGTTGTTAAACGCACCCTCAATGTCTAAGAAAGATGCCATAACATATTCTTTTATGTCAAGTGCCCTCTCTATAGTTCCGACAACGTCATGTAAGGCTGTCTCCACCGACCTTCCTTTCAGGTATGCGTGTTGTGTGAAGTTATCAGGAGAGATGATGTTCCTGACATGGACCGTATATGGGAGCAATGACCCATTATTGACCGATCCGAAAAAAATTGCGGTGTGGTTCATATGTAATTTAAACATATTCATGATGAATTTTATAACCGATATCTTCATTTAGTAATATGTGCGTTTACGTGGTTATCGAATATGGGCTTCATAAGGGAGCTATTCTCAATTATGGACCAATCCGAAAAAAATTTTGCAGAGTGATACACAAAACATTTTTATAACAAATATTATTCCAATATCTTTATTTCTTAATTAGTTATGTGCATTTAAGTGATTTTCGGAAGTGGACATTATATGTGAGCTATGACCAATTATGGACCGATCCGAAAAATAATTTTACAGAGTGGATAAACATATGTATACACAAAACACGGGGGGCACGGGAATATTATTCGAATATTATTCGAATATCTTCTTAATTAGTTACATATGTGCATTTAAGTGATTTTCGGAAGTGGACCTTATATGGGAGCTATGACCTATTATGGACCGATACAGATCATAGTTGGGTAATAAGATTACGGTTTATATTATATAAATATCTGAAAAATTTTGTGGTAATCCCGATATTTTTGAGGAAGTTATTAACGATAAACACATTCCGGGAATATGTACATGAAGTCGAATTGCTTGACCGTGAGACCTGGCGTGTAGCCCTATCTCACTCTTGCCAAGTAGTCACGTTGGGGAAAGACAGGTGTCATGAGCAAGCTCAATCTACCCCGACATAATGTCGCCCAACCACACTACTATGGCTCTGTTGATTCAGCAACAGCACCTAGGGGACGAATTGGTATTCCGAAAAACACAGATCATATTAATTGACAAGACTTTATTTCGTGGTCACAGAGACCCACTGTGATAAGTTGAGCTTGCCACTCAACCATGTTGGAAAATCGCTTTTAAATTAAAGAAAGGCAAATGACGACTTCGCACTCCATTGGCTTGCTAGACCGTAGTCTAACTCTCATTCATCGTTCATCTTACATCGGTTCCCCATTATCACTCATCCGTCAAATCCATCAATCACCTCCATTCTCTTTATAGAATCAAAGTAGACATCAGAAACATCGTTCATCTTCGTTTACCAATTCTTCGCATTATCAGCTCAATTCCAACATTTTATTAATCCACAGTCATGCTCTGTAATTTGTACCGCTCCTTGCATCTAGGAACGATAACAAAAATGTATCTTGAAAATTTATATTTCACCGTGTATCAGTCTTTTAACCAAGGCACCCCTTCCTGCGATTTAGGTTTCAACCACAGCCACTACGTGGATCCCGAAGGAACCTCAACCAACCTGACAGCGAGGAACAAGTCCTGTGGGCAACTGGCCACCCGTAGTACCAGATTATGTGGTGCTCTGGTTAGACCTCTTTCCAATTTATGCAAGGACTAGGCCAGGCAGTAAATTGTCAACACCAATTTATAGTCCCGGAAGACTCGAGGTATTGGTAGCACCTATCTATCCCCGGATTGCAATACACCAAGATGCGGTCTGACGTCAAGGAAACATGCCCGGTGTTTCAACCAGACCGATGGACTCAGACTCGGCTCAGCATTTCATAAGGACCCATAATATATATACTTTGTTGGGTCTCAGATGAATATTGCTTGTATACATGTACCTTCTATCATCACTGATGGTGATGGAGCGTATAATTGATTTTGATTTACATTAATTTCGATATTAAATACTTTTTTGCAGTAATTTATATTTATTATTTAACTTAGGTATTCCAATTAAACGCTCACAATTAAATTAATTATTAATCTAATTAATATTATTGAATTTGTTGTAAATTCAGCTAAATAATTTATTAATTGGCGCCTCAAACTGAATATGTATGTAAAAATGTGTGAAATTCAGAAAGAAACGGATCATGGTTGACGCCACACTACTCTACTTTTTAATCATATTAACTGGTTTTTGCAAATTTCATGGTCAAATCAGATTCATAAATAGTAATAGCAACAATATCGGTCTCTACTTCCAAAGAAACTCAAGAAGGGACAATTTATACGACATTACAACTTTGCACTATGGACTACGCAATTGTGTTCTATAATAATTTGTATTAATTGTAACCTCTCAGACATCCAAGTTTTCATCGATGCATGCATTGTAGGGTAATCAAGAAACAAACAAACAATTGACAATTGTATTAGTCATAATTGCGTAATATATTATTGAGTGCAATTGACGTACATTCTTGATTCATTCAATATTTAAATTGCGCCTCAAGCCTCCAAACATCACGTGTATCGCGTGCCAGCCTGTTGGTTGGTTGTCACTTAAAAATTAAATAATCAACTATTAATATATCTTGTATAAATCGCTATAATAGACAATTTATTACAATAACTAGGATATAGTTTTAGTGATTTATTTATGTAAACAAGAAGTTAATAATTTGCTAAATATAATAACAATAGATTTTCTTAAACAAATAACACATTACTGATGTGAGAAAAGTTTTAATTTATTTGTATTTATAATCATGAGTCCCCCTACACATTTTATTGTAATTAATTAATGCGAAATATATTGCTAATTTACAAAATGGTGTAGCTTTACCTTTCACCTTTGCACTGAAGTTATGGTAATTCAGAAAATATCAAAAGACTATAGACTAGACTACAGACTAGACTATAGACTAGACTATAGACTAGACTATAGACTAGACTATAGACTAGACTATAGACTAGACTATAGACTAGACTATAGACTAGACTATAGACTAGACTATAGACTAGACTATAGACTAGACTATAGACTAGACTATAGACTAGACTATAGACTAGACTATAGACTAGACTATAGACTAGACTATAGACTAGACTATAGACTAGACTATAGACTAGACTATAGACTAGACTATAGACTAGACTATAGACTAGACTATAGACTAGACTTAGACTAGACTATAGACTAGACTATAGACTAGACTATAGACTAGACTATAGACTAGACTATAGACTAGACTATAGACTAGACTATAGACTAGACTATAGACTAGACTATAGACTAGACTATAGACTAGACTATAGACTAGACTATAGACTAGACTATAGACTAGACTATAGACTAGACTATAGACTAGACTATAGACTAGACTATAGACTAGACTATAGACTAGACTATAGACTAGACTATAGACTAGACTATAGACTAGACTATAGACTAGACTATAGACTAGACTATAGACTAGACTATAGACTAGACTATAGACTAGACTATAGACTAGACTATAGACTAGACTATAGACTAGACTATAGACTAGACTATAGACTAGACTATAGACTAGACTATGACTAGACTATGACTAGACTATAGACTAGACTATAGACTAGACTATAGACTAGACTATAGACTAGACTATAGACTAGACTATAGACTAGACTATAGACTAGACTATAGACTAGACTATAGACTAGACTATAGACTAGACTATAGACTAGACTATAGACTAGACTATAGACTAGACTATAGACTAGACTATAGACTAGACTAGACTATAGACTAGACTAGACTAGAGACTAGACTAGACTATAGACTAGACTAGACTATAGACTAGACTATAGACTAGACTATAGACTAGACTATAGACTAGACTATAGACTAGACTATAGACTAGACTATAGACTAGACTATAGACTAGACTATAGACTAGACTATAGACTAGACTATAGACTAGACTATAGACTAGATGTAGACTAGACTATAGACTAGACTATAGACTAGACTATAGACTAGACTATAGACTAGACTATAGACTGGACTATAGACTAGACTATAGACTAGACTATAGACTAGACTATAGACTAGACTATAGACTAGACTATAGACTAGACTATAGACTAGACTATAGACTAGACTATAGACTAGACTATAGACTAGACTATAGACTAGACTATAGACTAGACTATAGACTAGACTATAGACTAGACTATAGACTAGACTATAGACTAGACTATAGACTAGACTATAGACTAGACTATAGACTAGACTATAGACTAGACTATAGACTAGACTATAGACTAGACTATAGACTAGACTATAGACTAGACTATAGACTAGACATAGACTAGACTATAGACTAGACTATAGACTAGACTATAGACTAGACCATAGACTAGACTATAGACTAGACTATAGACTAGACTATAGACTAGGCTATAGACTAGACTATAGACTAGACTATAGACTAGACTATAGACTAGACTATAGACTAGACTATAGACTAGACTATAGACTAGACTATAGACTAGACTATAGACTAGACTATAGACTAGACTATAGACTAGACTATAGACTAGACTATAGACTAGACTATAGACTAGACTATAGACTAGACCATAGACTAGACCATAGACTAGACTATAGACTAGACTATAGACTAGACTATAGAGTAGACTATAGACTAGACTATAGACTAGACTATAGACTAGACTATAGACTAGACTATAGACTAGACTATAGACTAGACTATAGACTAGACTATAGACTAGACTATAGACTAGACTATAGACTAGCCTATAGACTAGACTATAGACTAGACTATAGACTAGACTATAGACTAGACTATAGACTAGACTATAGACTAGACTATAGACTAGACTATAGACTAGACTATAGACTAGACTATAGACTAGACTATAGACTAGACTAAGACTAGACTATAGACTAGACTATAGACTAGACTATAGACTAGACTATAGACTAGACTATAGACTAGACTATAGACTAGACTATAGACTAGACTATAGACTAGACTATAGACTAGACTATAGACTAGACTATAGACTAGACTATAGACTAGACTATAGACTAGACTATAGACTAGACTATAGACTAGACTATAGACTAGACTATAGACTAGACTATAGACTAGACTATAGACTAGACTATAGACTAGACTATAGACTAGACTATAGACTAGACTATAGACTAGACTATAGACTAGACTATAGACTAGACTAGACTAGACTATAGACTAGACTATAGACTAGACTATAGACTAGACTATAGACTAGACTATAGACTAGACTATAGACTAGACTATAGACTAGACTATAGACTAGACTATAGACTAGACTATAGACTAGACTCTAGACTAGACTAAGACTAGACTATAGACTAGACTATAGACTAGACTATAGACTAGACTATAGACTAGACTATAGACTAGACTATAGACTAGACTATAGACTAGACTATAGACTAGACTATAGACTAGACTATAGACTAGACTATAGACTAGATATAGACTAGACTATAGACTAGATATAGACTAGACTATAGACTAGACTATAGACTAGACTATAGACTAGACTATAGACTAGACTATAGATAGACTATAGACTAGACTATAGACTAGACTAGACTAGACTATAGACTAGACTATAGACTAGACATAGACTAGACTATAGACTAGACTGTAGACTAGACTGTAGGCTAGACTGTAGGCTAGACTGTAGACTAGACTATAGACTAGACTATAGACTAGACTATAGACTAGACTATAGACTAGACTATAGACTAGACTAAGACTAGACTATAGACTAGACTATAGACTAGACTATAGACTAGACTATAGACTAGACTATAGATAGACTAT
>NW_023997499.1:0-21108 GCF_015586225.1 Lucilia sericata
AACATCGGACCATAATAATGAATACTATAGGTACATATAAGATTTTTGTTTTTGCCAACAACATTTTCCATGAAAAGGAGCGTCCAAAGGCACCTAACCTTAACGAAGTAACTCCAGCTCTAGTTAAGTTTAACAACAATCTTCTTAGTGTAATGCCTACAATTCATGGTCTTCAAACTTGTTTTTTTTTTGCTGGCCTGAGAGATTATTGTCTTCCGCATCAAAATCACCACTTCTGAAGCAAACAAAACACATCTCGCGATGAAACCAATGAAACGCATTCACCATAAGAGCAATTAGAGTTTTTAAGGGGCACTTTTTCTCAAATTTAAAAAGTAAATCAAAACATCCCGCATATGACGCTTTCTTGACACATTTTCAAAACATAACTGAGAATAAATGACATATATAACCTTTAAAATGACTTATGTACGAGTCACTAAAGATAAAAAACGCAATCAAAATTTACGACATCAGTTGTAAATCAGCCTTTAAGTCATTACACAAAAACCTTTAAATTCCCATTTTTTATTTACTTAACCCCACCTACTGGCAACACTCAAACAACAAATCAGTGCATACTACACTGTTTTCAGTTGATAAAATTATTGTTTTTCTTTTTTCTTCTTCTTATTGTTTTTTTCTACTACACATATTCCTTTAATTTCGCCGCTTAAGCATGTTTTTTTTTTTGTTTATTTGCTTTGAATTCATTATTATTGTTGTTGTTGTCGCTTTTTTATCACTTATATTTTCTTGTAGAATATTCTTTTTGTTTTCTTTCAATGTTTTCTTACATTTTCTTTTTAACATTGATTCTTATTGGAATTTGTTTTTTTCATTACTATACACAAAATAACGATTTACATAGAAAACAAACAAACAAACACTTAAACTTAGTTTGATACAAATCTTTTGATTATTGTGGTTTAATTATTAAAAATGTTTAATAAAACTAGTTTGTTGCTATTATTGAGACGCCTCCATTAAGAGAAACACTTACATTTTTTTATTATTTTAAGATTTTTCACGCTGAATTTGTTGCTGGAAAAAAACTTGTTTTATCAGCAAAACTAATTGAAATTATATGGTGTTTTTTGTTTTTTTAAGGAAATTAACTGAAACTTTAAACAAGTAATGGCAGTGTTTTGGTATTCTTTATTATTTATAATTTTATTAAATTCTTTTATTTTATTAAAACACTTTAAAATTGCTTTTCACTCCCGTTGTGTTTTAGCGAAGTTCTAGTAAAAAACTAAATGGATGCCAGTAACAGCAAAAGTTACTTTTGCTTTTGCTCTGTTTTGTTTTTCGCTGCTGCTACTGTTTTTACTAGTTTGTGTTTGTTGTTGTTTATGTATTTGCAATTGCAAATTTTGCTGCAAATCAGCTCGCAAGAAAACAAAAACAAGAGAGTGTGGGTTGTTTTTGCTTTTAGCCAGCATTGTGGGTGCTAGAGGGAGATAGTAAATGTTGTGATTTCAGTTGGTTTTTATTGCTCAGTTCTACGGCGAATACTCTCAAAAGACGCTAAATGTCGTTGTTGTTTTATTAAAAATATTCAGTAAGAAAGTAATAGCATGATTTTGTTAATAGAATTGTCTTATTTTTACACGAGTTGAATATGAAAAAGTATTTCCGCTTTTTTTAGTTAAAATTTATATTTTATATAAAACAGAGTTGTTTAAAACTATAATAAATTTAAAAAATATAAATTAAGGAAAAAGTTTTCCATGATTTTGATAATTTCTGACAAATACTTAACGAATATATAAAAATTTTCTGAGTAAGTTAGTTAGTTACTTCGATAGTTACTTAGTTATGTAGTTAGTTAGTTAGTTAGTTAGTTAGTTATTTAGTTAGTTAGTTAGTTAGTTAGTTAGTTAGTTAGTTAGTTAGTTAGTTAGTTAGTTTAGTTAGTAGTTAGTTAGTTAGTTCGTTAGTTAGTTTAGTTAGTTAGTTAGTTTAGTTTAGTTACGTTCGTTCGTTGTTAGTTAGTTAGTTAGTTTTTAGTTAGTTCGTTCGTTCGTTTGTTAGTTAGTTCGTTACGTTCGTTCGTTCGTTCGTTAGTTAGTTTCGTTCGTTCGTTTCGTTAGTTAGTTCGTTTCGTTCGTTCGTTTTCGTTCGTTCGTTAGTTCGTTCGTTCGTTCGTTCGTTCGTTCGTTCGTTCGTTCGTTAGTCGTTCGTTCGTTCGTTCTTTCGTTCGTTGTTCGTTCGTTCGTTAGTTAGTTCTTTTCGTTCGTTCGTTCGTTCGTTCGTTCGTTCGTTCGTTCGTTCGTTGTTCGTTTCGTTCGTTCGTTCGTTCGTTCGTTTGTTCGTTCTTCGTGTCGTTCGTTCGTTCGTTCGTTCGTTTCGTTTTCGTTGTTCGTTCGTTTCGTTCTCGTTCGTTCGTTCGTTCGTTCGTTCGTTCGTTCGTTCGTTCGTTCGTTATTCGTTAGTTCGTTCGTTCTTTCGTTCGTTCGTCTCGTTCGTTTCCTTCGTTCGTTGTTCGTTCTCGTTCGTTCGTTTCTCGTTGTTCGTTTCGTTTCTTCGTTCGTTCGTTCGTTTTCGTTCGTTCGTTCGTTTCGTTCGTTAGTTCGTTCGTTCGTTCGTTCGTTCGTTAGTTAGTAGTTGTTAGTTAGTTAGTTAGTTAGTTAGGTTGTTAGTTAGTTAGTAGTTAGTTAGTTAGTTAGTTAGTGAGTTAGTTGTTAGTTAGTTAGTTAGTTAGTTAGTTAGTTAGTTAGTTCTTAGTTAGTAGTTCGTTAGTTAGTTAGTTAGTTAGTTAGTAGTTAGTTAGTTAGTTAGTTAGTTAGTTAGTTAGTTAGTTAGTTAGTTTTAGTTAGTTAGTTAGTTAGTTAGTTTGTTAGTTGTTAGTTGTTAGTAGTTAGTTGTTTTTTTAGTTAGTTAGTTAGTTAGTTAGTTTGTTAGTTAGTTAGTTAGTTAGTTGTTAGTTAGTTCGTTAGTTAGTTAGTTCTATATTACCATTAATCTGCATTATTTTTGATCATCATCTTTGAATGTAAATGATTTTTAGGCCACACAACAACAACCAACATATTTTATTATTACAATAATTTCTATCATCAAAAACTATAAAATCTGTTAAAAATTGTTTATTCTAGAATCTTTCTTCTTATACTGTTTGTTGTAAGAAAAAAGAATCCATTTTCAGCACTTTTCAATTTGCCACAAATTTTATAAAAAAAAAAACAATCTAACCACAACCATTATTATGAAACAAGCGCACATACTCCCACATATGGAAACACGAGACGAGTTAAAGGTATCAACGAGTACCTACTCCAATGCGAAGAGAAAAGAACAAGAGAAATTACACCTGGAGAAAAAGTATTAACGTGTTATTAAACTAATTTAGTACAGTCTATTGTTAAGTCAAATCTGTAGTCCAGACTATAGCCTAGTCTATACTCCAGATCATAGCTTAATCTAGTCTAAGGTCTATTCTATATTCTAGTCTAGAGTCTATTCTGTACTAGACTAGTCTGTAGTCTAGTCTATAGTCTAGTCTAGAGCCTAGTCTATAGTCTATTCTATAGTCTAGTCTATAGTCTAGTCTATAGTCTAGTCTATAGTCTAGTCTATAGTCTAAGTCTATTAGTCTAGTCTATAGTCTAGTCTATAGTCTAGTCTATAGTCTAGGTCTATAGTCTAGTCTATAGTCTAGTCTATAGTCTAGTCTATAGTCTAGTCATATAGTCTAGTCTATAGTCTAGTCTATAGTCTAGTCTATAGTCTAGTCTATAGTCTGTCTATAGTCTAGTCCTATAGTCTAGTCTATAGTCCTAGTCTATAGTCTAGTCCTATAGCCTAGCTAGTCCTATAGTCCTAGTCTATAGTCTAGTCCAACGGTTCCCAAATGGGGGTCCGCGGACCCCTAGTGGTCCTTAGGTAAAATCCTAGGGGGTCCGCGAGACGAACGAAAAAAAACCATGAATAAACAATATTCTGCTTTTATATGTATGTACAATATCTCCAATTTATGTGCCATAATCCCAAATTTTTTGGTGACTTTTGAATTTTATTTTATCGGTTGTTTATCAGGAAGAAGCTAGGCCCTACAAATTTATTGTATAACTTTTATAAAGTAAAGTACTGCGTGATTTGTAATTTTTATTTCCTGTATATGTACTGAAATAATGGTTTTTATTTCAGACAATAATACTCTGCCTTACAATTAAATTAGGGATACTGGTATTCCGGAGTATGAAGTTCAATTCAAAGACAAGCTTATTACAGATTTAAGTTTATCAAATTGTAAGCAAAAGTGTTCTCGTTTGAAAAGACTAAAATTATATATTTCCAAAACAGAGGTGACTCTTTATGCATTTCTTTATAAATATTCCAATCCGACGTGATACACAGAATTTTAACTTGATTTTGACGACCAATACATATTATTAAATTAACATCAGAAAATCCATAGCGTTTCGTGTAAATATGTAGCCAAAAACCATGAAGTAAAATAATTCGTTGGTATTTTAAAATTCAAATTTAAGTTCCAAATTCACAGTACTTTAACAAAGAGTTCAAATCATATATTATGCGGATAACGCATTCCGCAACAACATAGAAGAAGTCCAACTTTCTTATATTATTTTCCCGAAAACTTAGCTCACTTACTCAGTTCACCCTTTGCAATCGCAACAAATTCTTGAAACGTGACTCCTTAAGCACATGTGACAATATTTGATAAAGAAACCTTTTCGCTACCTTGAAGAAAAATGAACATGAAAGATCTCACGATCATAAAATTAAACATCATGTTAACATATCAACAAAGAAGTCATTCTATCTTCAAAACATGCAATTGAAAACCTATCTGAAATATTATATATTCTCAATGTACGGGAATATTTTATAGATATGACATCTCTACATTTATTAGACCTAGGGATTAATGAACTAGGTCAATTTTCGCATGGACAATTATTTAGAACAATAAGATATCAAAATATGTATGGGGGTCCGCGAAATTAAATAAGTTCTTCAAGGGTCGCGAAGTAAATATCTGTGGGAACCGCTGGTCTAGTCTATAGTCTAGTCTATAGTCTAGTCTATAGTCTAGTCTATAGTCTAGTTCTATAGTCTAGTCTATAGTCTAGTCTATAGTCTAGTCTATAGTCTAGTCTATAGTCTAGTCTATAGTCTAGTCTATAGTCTAGTCTATAGTCTAGTCTATAGTCTAGTCTATAGTCTAGTCTATAGTCTAGTCTATAGTCTAGTCTATAGTCTAGTCTATAGTCTAGTCTATAGTCTAGTTTATAGTCTAGTCTATAGTCTATTCTATAGTCTAGTCTATAGTCTAGTCTATAGTCTAGTCTATAGTCTAGTCTATAGAATTTACAGTTATAGTCTAGTCTATAGTCTAGTCTATAGTCTAGTCTATAGTCTAGTCTATAGTTTGGTCTATAGTCTAGTCTATAGTCTAGTCTATAGTTTAGTCTATAGTCTAGTCTATAGTCTAGTCTATAGTCTAGTCTATAGTCTAATCTATAGTCTAGTCTATAGTCTAGTCTATAGTCTAGTCTATAGTCTACTCTATAATCTATCTAGTCTATAATCTAGTAGTCTACTCTATAGTATATTCTATAGTTTCTTTAAGTGTAACTAAGATTTAAGCTCGTTTTTCCCAATTTTTCTTTTAACACATGAACTAACACAAACATGTAAACAATGCAAAAGACAGGAGAAAATAGTTAGAAAAAATTTACAACTACTTTTGTAAGTAAGAAACAGCAATATTCTCTATTTATTAACAAGATGACATTACAGAGTTGGATAATTGAAATTATTTAAATAAACTTTTAAAAATTTCAGAAAAAAGTACTTGAATAATAAAACTAGTTTTTATTTTCAATAATTTTAATACTCTTAAAATATTCCATTTTCCCTTCCTGCTACATATTTATATAGTAAAGTCTTAAAAAGACAGTACACAGATCTAAGTACACTTTTTCATTTAGAATTTACAGTTAAACTAGCACACACTCACACAAACCCTCAATTAGTCCTCAGTACTCTTGTATGAGAAAAGGTCCTTGTTGTTCGATTGTTTACATGGTTGGTTGCATGCGTGCGTTTGTGTATGTGTGTGTGCTAGAAGGAGTGCATGGTGTTGACATATGAATTTTGATGTTTATGATTTTAACTGACCAGGCAGTCAAATGACCATGTGTTGCTGTTTTAGTTGTTATCCTTTTGTTGATGAGAAGTGAGAGTTGAGTATGAATATTTGTGTTTGTGTATTTATTATGTTTTCGGTACGTGTGGTTGTTGTTTTTTTTTTTTTTTTTTTTTGCAAAGTGAAACTGCTTGCAGACGAATTGTTGTCCTTTTTGTTGGTCACACATGTGGATGACTTTTACTATAAACACACACACTTATTCACAACTACTATATGTTAAAGTGCCTGTGTGCGTGTGAAATATTTTGTGCAAGTGATAGGGATTTGATTAATTGTATCAAATGAAAGAGTTGTTTAAACATAAAAGGATGAAAATTGTAAATAATATGATTTATTTTATTTCAGTCTTCAAGTATTTATTTTTTAACCACAATATTATACTCTAGGGGAATTAAATTCATGAAAATAATTATTATTAACGAATAAATATTGTAATGATTAATTTAAGCTTTACAGAGGCCATTAAATCATTTGAGATTTTTGTTTGCCGGTTTCAATTGAATCTATTGTTATTTTGAGGGAAAAGGGTGGTGCAGATTTCCTGAGAAAACTGTAAGAAAAACTATTGTCAATAATTTGAGGTCAGGTGGAAGCCGTTTTGAAGCCTTATGAATTGAAAAAAATATGAGGGTAAACAAAGTTTGCTACTAAGGTGACCATGTTGCCTTAGACTAAGGGACAACATTGGTCGTTCCCACAGAGAGTAGACTAGACTATAGACTAGAATCCAGGCTAGACTATAGACTAGACTATAGACTAGGATATGGGACTTAGACTCTAGACGGAAGGAGACTAGACTATAGACTAGACTATAGACTAGACTAGAGACTAGGACTATAGACTAGACTATAGACTAGAATATAGACTAGACCTATAGACTAGACCTATAGACTAGACATAGACTCGACTATTAGACTAGGACTATAGACTAGACTATAGGACTAGACTATAGACTAGACTATAGCTAGACTATAGACTAGACTATAGACTAGACTATAGACTAGACTATAGACTAGACTATAGACTAGACTATAGACTGACTATAGACTAGACATAGACTAGACTATAGACTTACTAGACTATAGACTAGACTATAGACTAGACTATAGACTAGGACTATAGACTAGACTATAGACTAGACTATTTAGGACTAGACTAGATATAGACTTAGGACTATAATAGACTATAGACTATAGACTAGACTATAGACTAGACGACTATAGACTAGACTATAGACTAGACTAGACTATAGTAGCTATAGACTATAGACATAGACTAGACTATAGACTAGACTATAGACTAATAGACCTAGACTATAGACATAGACTAGACTATAGACTAGACTATAGACTAGCTCATAGACTAGACTATAGACTAGACTATAGACTAGACTATAGACTAGCTATAGACTAGACCTATAGACTAGACTATAGACTAGAACTATAGACTAGACTATAGACTAGACTAATAGACTAGACTATAGACTAGACTATAGACTAGACTATAGATAGACTAGACTAACTATAGACTAGACTAATAGACTAGACTATAGACTAGACTATAGACTAGACTATAGACTAGACTATAGACTAGACTATAGACTAGACTATAGAACAGACTAGAGACTATAGACTAGAACTAATAGACTAGACTATAGACTAGACTATAGACTAGACTAATAGACTAGACTATAGACTAGACTATAGACTAGACTATAGACTAGACTATAGACTAGACTATAGACTAGACTATAGACTAGACTATAGACTAGACTAGACCACGGTTCCCAAAAGGGGGTCCGCGGACCCCTAGTGGTCCGTAGCAAAATCCTAGGGGGGTCCGCGAAGACGAACGAAAAAAATCATGAATAAAAAAATATTCTCTATATGTTACAAAATATTAAAAATATCTCCAAATTTTTCATAAATACTAAAATACACAATTTTTATTCAATAATCCCAGATTTGTTGGTGACTCTTTGAATTTTATTGTTTCGGTCGTTTATCAGGATGAAGCTAGGCGCTACAAATTTATTGTTTCACTTTATAAAGTAAAGTATTACGTGATTTGTAATTTTTATAAATATATATGTATCGAAATAAATGTTTTTATAGCAGACGGATAATGATTTGCCTTAGAATTAAATACTGATACTGGTATCCCGGAATATGAAGTTAGGTCACATTTCATAATATTTTTTTAAATTGCAAGCAAAAGTGTAAATCTAGTTAATTTTAAATATAAATATTCCATTCCAACGTGATACACAGATTTTAACTTCATTTTGTTGTCCAATATTATTAAATCAACATCAGAAAATTCATAGCGTTTTGCGTAAATAGTCAAAACCACGCAGTAAATAATTCGTAGGTATTTTAAAATTCAAATTTTAAGATCCAAATTCACAGTACATTCGCAAAGAGTTCAGGTCATATTTTATGTGGGTAACGCATTCCGCAACAACATCGAAGAAGTCTAACTTTCACATATTTTCCCGAAAACTTAGCTTACATACTCAGCTCACTCCTATGCAATCGCAAAAAAATTTAGAAACATGACTCTTTAAGCACATGTCGACAATACTTGTTAAAGAAACCTTTTCTCTACCTTGACGAGAAATGAACATGAAAGCTCTCACGATCATAAAATTAAACATCATGTTAGAAGTCATTCTATATTTAAAACCATGAAATTGAAAACATCTCCGAAATACTAAATGTTCTCAATGTACGGGAATATTTTATAGGGTTTATGGACCAGGACTAAGACAATTTTCGGACGAACAATTACACAGTGATACAGCAAAAAATGCAGGGGTTCTCATATAACAATTCCATTTCGTTATAGTCCATAGAGTAGGAATTTATTTTTAATTTTTCCCGATCACTTCGTTTAGTTCCTTTTTAAGAGCAAAAGTTGTGAAAAATAGCTATTTTTGAAGTTTTAACTTTAAAAAAAAATATGTTTGGTAGTTTTGCAACCGATTTCAAATTGGATATTTTGTTTTAAAGATACAAGTGTTGTCTTTCAACCCAAAAAAATAAATCCAAAATTTATGATTAATGTCTTGGTTATGGTCATTTAAGTAAAAAAACTAACACTTTTTTCACAATTTTTAATTTTCATACTGCTCTACGTTGGCCATGAAGTAGTAACTTTAGCTTTTATTACATTTGAAAAAAGGCACATTAAGTTGGGTTTCCAATGATGGTCAATTTATGATAATCGATGAAAAAGGTTATGAGTTGTGCTAAGTTTTATAAAAATATAGCATATTTCTTCCATACAAAAACGTTCATGTTTCTGGTTTTCTTTGTAACAAGTTTAAAAAATGTTTATAAACATTTTTATACAAAAATTAATTTGTATGGAGAAAACCAAAAATTCGAGAAACATGCTATTAGAAAAATTGGCATAAATCATCCAGTTTTTCATAGATTTTTATGAAATAACAAGTTTTAGAAACCTTCCTTTATGTGATTCTTCAGGAAAGTAATAAAAGATGAACTCACTGCCTCATGGTCAAAGTAGAGCATGATGAAAATGAAAATTTTTTAAAAAGTGTGAGTTTTTTTACTTAAACGACCGTAACTCAGACATTTGACCATAAATTTTGGATTTCTTTTTTTGGATTAAAAGACACTTGTATCATTAAAAAAAATATCGGATTTGAAAATCGGATGAAAACTACTAAACTTATGATTTTTCAAATTTAAAACTTCAAAAATGGCTCTTTTTGCATCTTTTGCTCTTAAAAGTAAGTTAACGAAGTGATAGGGGAAAACTAAAAATATATTCGTACTCTATGGACTATAACGAAATAGAATTGGTATATGAGAACGCCTGCATTTTATTTTTCTTCACTTTTGTATCACAGTGTTATTTATAAGAATAAGATATCAAATATGTATGGGGGTCCGTGAAATTAAATAAATTCCTCAAGGGGTCCGCGAAGTAAAAAATGGTGGGAACCGCTGGACTAGACTATAGACTAGACTATAGACTAGACTATAGACTAGACTATAGACTAGACTATAGACTAGACTATAGACTAGACTATAGACTAGACTATAGACTAGACTATAGACTAGACTATAGACTAGACTATAGACTAGACTATAGACTAGACTATAGGACTAGACTATAGACTAGACTATAGACTAGACTATAGACTAGACTATAGACTAGACTATAGACTAGACTATAGACTAGACTATAGACTAGACTATAGACTAGACTATAGACTAGACTATAGACTAGACTATAGACTAGACTATAGACTAGACTATAGACTAGACTATAGACTAGACTATAGACTAGACTATAGACTAGACTATAGGACTAGACTATAGACTAGACTATAGACTAGACTATAGACTAGACTATAGACTAGACTATAGACTAGACTATAGACTAGACTATAGACTAGACTATAGACTAGACTATAGACTAGACTATAGACTAACTAGACTATCGCCTAGACTATAGACTAGACTATAGACTAGGACTATAGACTACTATAGAGTAGGACTAGACTAGACTATCGACTAGACTATAGACTAGACTATCGACTAGACTATCGACTAGACTATAGACTAGACTATAGACTAGACTATAGACTAGACTATAGACTAGACTATAGACTAGACTATAGACTAGACTATAGACTAGACTATAAAAGACTAGACTATAGACTAGACTATAGACTAGACTATAGACTAGACTATAGACTAGACTATAGACTAGACTATAGACTAGACTATAGACTAGACTATAGACTAGACTATAGACTAGACTATAGACTAGACTATAGACTAGGACTATAGACTAGACTATAGACTAGACTATAGACTAGACTATAGACTAGACTATAGACTAGACTATAGACTAGACTATAGACTAGACTATAGACTAGACTATAGACAGACTATAGACTAGACTATAGACTAGACTATAGACTAGACTATAGACTAGACTATACTAGACATAGCTGACTATAGACTAGACTATAGACTAGACTATAGACTAGACTATAGACTAGACTATAGACTAGACTATAGACTAGACTATAGACTAGACTAGACTAGACTATAGACTAGACTATAGACTAGACTATAGACTAGACTATAGACTAGACTATAGACTAGACTATAATGACTATAGACTAGACTATAGACTATATAGACTATACTATAGACTAGATTATACTATAGACTATACTACAGACTAGATTATACTATAGACTATAGACTAGACTATAGACTAGACTATAGACTAGACTATAGACTAGACTATAGACTAGACTATAGACTAGACTATAGACTAGACTATAGACTAGACTATAGACTAGACTATAGACTAGACTTTAGACTAGACTTTAGACTAGACTATAGACTAGACTATAGACTAGACTATACTATAGACTAGACTATAGACTAGACTATAGACTAGACTATAGACTAGACTATAGACTAGACTATAGACTAGACTATAGACTAGACTATAGACTAGACTATAGACTAGACTATAGACTAGACTATAGACTAGACTACAGACTAGACTATAGACTATACTATAGACTAGACTATAGACTAGACTATAGACTATACTATAGACTAGACTATAGACTACACTATAGACTAGACTATAGACTAGACTATAGACTAGACTATAGACTAGACTATAGACTAGACTATAGACTAGACTATAGACTAGACTATAGACTAGACTATAGACTAGACTATAGACTAGACTATAGACTAGACTATAGACTAGACTATAGACTATAGACTAGACTATAGACTAGACTATAGACTAGACTATAGACTAGACTACTATAGGAATAAAACTAGACTAAGGACTATATTTCTGTTATTTTTGTTTTTAAAGATACTTGCTTCGCTTTTTAAAAAATATGGTCTTCCTATCAATTGTTTACCATAAAATTGAATGACCTAATGGGAGCTCTTAAATTAAAATAAATAAAATACCAACTACGTACTTAAACTCATAGCTATAACCATTATATAATACATATTTAAATAAAAATATAATTCAGCTATCATTTTTCAAAAATACCCAGAGGTTCTTATGTTCGTTCGTAAAACATAATTTGCACACTGAAGGGAACCACATACTATACACACACACATACATTCTCAATATGCCAGCTCTCATTTCTTAACACAAAGAATTTATGTAGTATAATTTCTACAAAAAAAAAATCATTTGTATTACAAATTGTATCATAAATTGCAACAAACTTCAAGTTAATATATACAAACCAACAACAAATGAGCAACAAACCTTAAACCTCAACGTCTTAAGAAGTCGTCATCATCACCAACGTAACGAAACCATAAACAACAACCCCAACCTTTAGCAAAAACGAAAAAAAAAACAAGAACAGTCCATAAAAATCGTATAAATACTTGCAGTTCAATAAGTGTATTGAGCAGGGGTCGGCACAAAGAGAACATAACTCATGCAATCTTCAATGTTATTAATAAAAAGCTTTAAAACTCCTTAATTTTCCTTAATGATTACATATATATACATGTAGCCAATAGCTTTGGGTCCCTGCTTATATGCCAGCCGACCACTGATTTATATGTTGCTGTTTATAGCAATTTGCTATAGGAGCAAGCAGTTCCTTTAGATCTTGAACTGTTTTACAAGTCGCAAACATGAACAGCAAGTAAAAAAAAATTTGCAAACAAACAAGGAAAAAAAGTAAATTTATTACATTTATTGCAGTCGTTTGTTGCCAATTGATTTTTCGTTGACTGTTTATAATGTGGTTCAAGACTCGAGTCTATTTACTACACCATTTCAAGTGTATATATTTTTTTCATCTCTTTCAAGAGCGTAGGGAACACAATTTGTATATATAAATATTTATGTGTATAAATATGGGGAGAGTTCAATATGATTTTCATGTTCCTAATAGGAGAACGTGAACTACATTAAGTTGGGCAGTAGTATAAGTTTGAATAATGATTAGACCGGTTTATAGTCCAGAATATAGTCCAGAATATAGTCCAGTATATAGTCCAGACTATAGTCCAGTCTATAGTCCTGACTATAGTCTAATCTATAGTCCAGTCTATAGTCCTGACTATAGTCCAGTTTATAGATCTGACTATAGTCCAGTCTATAGTCCAGACTATAGTCCAGACTATAGTCCAGTCTATAGTCCTGACTATAGTCTAGTCTATAATCCAGACTATAGTCTAGTCTATAGTCCAGACTATTGTCTAGTCTATAGTCCAGACTATAGTCTAGTCTATAGTACAGACTATAGTCTAGTCTATAGTCCAGACTATAGTCTAGTCTATAGTCCAGACTATAGTCTAGTCTATAGTCCAGACTATAGTCTAGTCTACAGTCCAGATTATAGTCTAGTCTATAGTCCAGGCTATAGTCCAGACTAGTCTAGTCCAGGGGTCGGCAAACTACGGCTCGCGAGCCAAATGCGGCTCTTTGGATGTGGAGCTGTGGCTCTTTAGTTTCATAAACACATTCTTATTTTATAAACAAATATTTATATATTTTAAAATCTTTCTGAATCGATTAACGAGCAGTGTTTGTTAAAACTAACAAAACAATTCGCAAACGTTTTTACAATATACACAACTTTTCATCTTTGTTTAATCGTTTTGTATGTAAGCAAAATAAAGCAAATTCTTTTTGGGCGAGAAAGAACAAAAACAAAACAATTAGTTTTCAGTCATTTTCTTGCTTTTATTTACCATTGTGTCATTTGGAATTGGTACTGGATCTCTAGAAATGCAGTTGATCAATTTAAAAAGTAAAGCTTTGGTTACGGAAAATTGTCAAAGTTTAAAAGCCAGTTGATAGAGTTAGGTATAAAGCCAACTAACAAATGAATGTTTAGAGTCGTTTGTGAAACTTTCTAAAGCCATACAAACCTATCTCTCCCACTGAATTTGTTCCATGTATAAGTTAGTATTGTAAGAAAATGTTTAATTCTTTAAATTTTTAATTGAAAAGTTCAGTATAAACGAATGGGGCATCATGAGCGCTCCTACGAAGTGCCATTAGATAAGATGTAAATCATGATCGTACATTTCGAAATTTTCATGTTTTTCGAATTAAAACATATTTTTTGAAAATTGAATGTATTGTAATTAATTAATAATGTGGAGAGTTTGGATACAGTTAAATACTAAAAACTTGGTCTATTTGAAAACTTAAATATTGGGTGTTGGTTGGTAGTATCAATTCGGAACCCATCTTATTAAATTTGGTACAGATATTTTTGTTTCTATAAATTTGTTTATGACGAATTTGACAACTATGCTGGTATTATTAAGGCTGTTATGAGCGTTAAAGTCATTTTCTGAAGAAGAATTTATATGCGGGTATGGTCAACGATGAACTGATCATTAAAAAATTTTGGAGAGAGATTTTTCTTCCTATAATACTTGTTTGTATCGAATTGCGTCGCTATACTAATATGTATTATTAAATCAGTTATGAGCGTTAGAGTCATTTTCCGAAGTAGACCTTATAAAAGGGGATTGGTCAATTATGTTCGGATCCTCTTAAAATTTGGTCGAGAAATTTTGTTCTTATAAAACTTGTTTGTGTCAAATTTCGTCGCTTACTGCTATTATTAAGTCACTTAGGTGCGATAGGGTAGGATCAATTATGAGTCGATAGTCACCAAATTTGGTAAAGAGATTTTTGTTCTTGTTTGTGTTGAATTTCGTCATAATACAGTTATTATTAGGACAGTTATGAGCGTTAAAATCAAATTTGGAAGATAGATATTGGTTCCTATAAAAGTTGTTTATTTTGAATTTCGTTAATTCTATTGCTACTGTTAAGTCAATTATGATCGTTAGTCATTTTCTGAAAAGGACCTTATATTGGGGTTGGTAAAATAGGGTTCGATGTCCGCAATACATCACAATATAATTTCTGTATGCATAAAAAAAACTTTATCTTGATTGCCGCCAAATTAACATATTACTTTATGCTGTATTAGCTGCGTCATCAATTTTCGTTATTTTTACATTTCCTGATATACTTCAAAAAGCCTTTTAAATTATAACACTGTCGCCCTACTCTAATAAACTTCTATATTTTTAAAAAATGTATTCGAATGACACATAAAAATTCAAAAAGTATTTGTAGTAAAATTTTCATGAATTTTAAGGTAATTTCAGAACATAACCTTTTAGAATTTCTTTGATAGGGACACTGATTTTAATTGTAGGAGTGTAAAATTTAGCAGGAACATGTATTTTGATACGGTGCGTCATAATCAATCAAAAAGTCGATTTTGATTTTTTTGTAACTTAGGGCTTTTTGGATTTCATATGAAGATTTGTAAAGTTTTAATAAACAAAAATTTTGTGGCTCTTTTAAAACATATGTTTTGTAAACTGTATATTTTGGCTCTTCCGACTCAAAAGTTTGCCGACCCCTGGTCTAGTCTATAGTCCTGACTATAGTCTAGTCTATAGTCTAGTCTATAGTCTAGTCTATAGTCCAGACTATAGTCTAGTCTATAGTTCAGACTATGGTCTAATCTATTGTCCAGACTATAGTCTAGTTTATAGTCCAGACTATAGTCTAGTTTATAGTCCAGACTATTGTCTAGTCTATAGTCCAGTCTATAGTCCAAACTATAGTCTAGTCGATAGTCCAGACTATAGTCTAGTCTATAGTCCAAAATAAAGTCCAGTTTATAGTAAAGCCTATAGTCTAGTCTATAGTCCAGACTATAGTCTAGTCTATATTCCAGACTATAGTCTAGTCTATAGTCCAGACTATAGACTATAGTCTAGTCTATAATCCAGACTATATTCTAGTCTATAGTCCAGACTATAGACTATTGTCTAGTCTATAGACCAGACTAAAGTCTAGGTATTGACCAGACTATAGTCTAGGTATAGTCCAGACTATAGTCTAGGTATAGTCCAGACTATAGTCTAGGAATAGTACAGACTATAGTCTATAGTCCAAACTATATTCTAGCCTCTAGTCCAGACTATTGCATAGTCTGTAGACCACACTATAGTCTACACACAGAAAACAGATCGATTGGAAATCGGTTACCATGATAAATATTTAGTTAAATTAATTAAAATTGTATAGATGTTATTGAAAAACTGTATAATTAACTGATTTTCTATATTCAGAATTAAAAAACCATAGTATTAATCGAATTGTGGTTGTAACAATTTTCAAATCAATAATTTGAACTGAATTCTATTGGTTATTAAATTCATTTGTGAATTCAGTAAATGCAGCCGACTTTTATTTAGGATTAAAATGTGAGAACATCAAATATTAGTCTCTGTAACCGAAAAACAGTAGAAAGTAAAAAATATTGACCACTGCAACCAATTATCAACTGATAAAATTATTTAAAATTTAATTACGGGTAAAGGAACCAAATTCGATGTTCACAACCGATCAATTGGTAATTATATATGACGTATACAAAAATAAATAAAATAAAACGATTTTATAATTGAATAATAAAACTAATAACAATTAAATGTAAATTAATACGGAAAATGGGATAGAAAAGGTAAGTTTAGTCTATTTTATATCTTAGCATCTATTTTGTGTTATTTTCCTATAATCTTTACTAATTTTACAGCAGTGTTCCTTTGGAAATGTTGGACAGAATTAAGCGCAAAATCCCTGGTACATAAACATAGCTTTTACCATCAATATCTCAAAACTAGAGAAGAAAAGTGACTATTTCATAGTAATAAGTTTTGTAGGCTTGTAAATGTACATTTATATATTATTGTAATTATTTTATACAAAATAAAATATATTTTCAAATAAACATAATCCAAAAATTGGTTTTAATAAATAATATTTCAGTTCCAAATACCGATAATTTCGATCCAGATTATCGAATAATAATTTAAAATAGTTGCGTACACCATATATTCAGTAACAGGAACCGAATTTTACAGTAGTTACAATCGAATTATGGGATAGTTGTGAGAACCGACTGAATTCGATTGGAAACAAATTCGGTTATCACAACGAATCTGTTTTCTCTGTGTAGTTTATACTCTAGTCTATATGCCAGAGTATAGTCTAGTAGTTTAGTCCAGATTATATACTATTCCATCGTCCTGGCTATATTATAGTATGTAGTCTATACTATAGTCTTCGTCAGATTCGGCCACATTTTCCTTTTAAAAAATTTTCCCTCTTTCTATAGATATTGTAAAGTAATTTCCTTTATTTGTTAACAGCTACAGTAAAAGATATATAAAAAAACTAAATAAGAAGAGAACTGTCGAACGTTATTACCCACAATCATTGAGATGAAGTTCAAATTTCCAATTCTTAGAAGTAAAAGTCACATTTAGCAACAACATCATTCTTTTGATAAATTTAAAAACAAGAAAATTAAGCAAAAAAAAAATCCAAAAGAAAATTTGCTTTTGGGGTTTAAAAGATTTATTTTCTATTCAAATATTTTTTTGGGGAATTTTGTATGGATTTCATTCGACACCGGTATGGAAATTTTGATGGGTAATTTATGGTTATTTTTAGGAATTATGGCGTAATTTTAAACACGTTTTTTCTTGATAACTGTTAAATGTTCTTTACATGTGTTTAGGGAGTTAGAAAAGAATTTTGGTTTTGTTGCAGAAATTTCAATGGTTACAGTAATTGAAAAGTTAAACAAGAGACAGAAGACGTAATAAAGAAAAGACTTTAGATGTAGAGATTTCGCGAATTTAGAAAACAAAAGAAGTCTAGCGGACAATGTTTATTTTAATCTGGAAACAAGAATATATGTATTCTTTCACATTTGCTAAAGTTGAAGAAAATTACAAATATTTATTAAATTCAAAGGCTCAATAAAACAGAACTAGAGCTGAACTAGAACTGAACTAGAACTGAACTAGAACTGAACTAGAACTGAACTAGAACTGAACTAGAACTGAACTAGAACAGAACTAGAACTGAACTAGAACTGAACTAGAACTGAACTAGAACTGAACTAGAACTGAACTAGAACTGAACTAGAACTGAACTAGAACTGAACTAGAACTGAACTAGAACTGAACTAGAACTGAACTAGAACTGAACTAGAACTGAACTAGAACTGAACTAGAACTGAACTAGAACTGAACTAGAACTGAACTAGAACTGAACTAGAACTGAACTAGAACTGAACTAGAACTGAACTAGAACTGAACTAGAACTGAACTAGAACTGAACTAGAACTGAACTAGAACTGAACTAGAACTGAACTAGAACTGAACTAGAACTGAACTAGAACTGAACTAGAACTGAACTAGAACTGAACTAGAACTGAACTAGAACTGAACTAGAACTGATCTAGAACTGAACTAGTACTGAACTAGAACTGAACTAGAACTGAACTAGAATAGAACTAGAACAGAACTAGAACAGAACAGAACTAGAACAGAACTAGAACAGAACTAGAACTAGAACAGAACTAGAACAGAACTAGAACAGAACTAGAACAGAACTAGAACAGAACAGAACTAGAACAGAACTAGAACAGAACAGAACAGAACTAGAACTAGAACTAGAACTAGAACTAGAACAGAACTAGAACAGAACAGAACTAGAACAGAACTAGAACAGAACTAGAACAGAACTAGAACAGAACTAGAACAGAACTAGAACAGAACAGAACTAGAACTAGAACAGAACTAGAACAGAACTAGAACAGAACTAGAACAGAACTAGAACAGAACTAGAACAGAACTAGAACAGAACTAGAACAGAACTAGAACAGAACTAGAACAGAACTAGAACAGAACTAGAACAGAACTAGAACAGAACTAGAACAGAACTAGAACAGAACTAGAACAGAACTAGAACAGAACTAGAACAGAACTAGAACAGAACTAGAACAGAACTAGAACAGAACTAGAACAGAACTAGAACTAGAACAGAACTAGAACAGAACTAGAACAGAACTAGAACAGAACTAGAACAGAACTAGAACAGAACTAGAACAGAACTAGAACAGAACTAGAACAGAACTAGAACTGACCTAGAACTGAACTAGAACTGAACTAGAACTGAACAAGAACTGAACAAGAACTGAACAAAAACTGAATTAGAACTAAACTAGAACTGAACTAGAACTGATCTAGAACTGAACTAGAACTGAACTAGAACTGAACTAGAACTGAACTAGAACTGAACTAGAACTGAACTAGAACTGAACTAGAACTGAACTAGAACTGAACTAGAACTGAACTAGAACTGAACTAGAACTGAACTAGAACTGAACTAGAACTGAACTAGAACTGAACTAGAACTGAACTAGAACTGAACGAACTGAACTAGAACTGAACTAGAACTGAACTAGAACTGAACTAGAACTGAACTAGAACTGAACTAGAACTGAACTAGAACTGAACTAGAACTGAACTAAACTAGAATGAACTAGAACTGAACTAGAACTGAACTAGAACTGAACTAGAACTGAACTAGAACTGAACTAGAACTGAACTAGAACTGAACTAGAACTGAACTAGAACTGAACTAGAACTGAACTAGAACTGAACTAATGAACTAGAACTGAACTAGAACTGAACTAGAACTGAACTAGAACTGAACTAGAACTGAACTAGAACTGAACTAGAACTGAACTAGAACTGAACTAGAACTGAACTAGAACTGAACTAGAACTGAACTAGAACTGAACTAGAACTGAACTAGAACTGAACTAGAACTGAACTAGAACTGAACTAGAACTGAACTAGAACTGAACTAGAACTGAACTAACTGAACTAGAACTGAACTAGAACTGAACTAGAACTGAACTAGAACTGAACTAGAACTGAACTACTAGAACTGAACTAGAACTGAAACTAGAACTGAACTAGAACTGAACTAGAACTGAACTAGAACTGAACTAGAACGAACTAGAACTGAACTAGAACGACTAGAACTGAAACTAGAACTGAACTAGAACTGAACTAGAACTGAACTAGAACTGAACTAGAACTGAACTAGAACTGAACTAGAACTAGAACTGAACTAGAACTGAACTTTAACTGAACTATTCGAATAAATTGCCATACATAAATATACATATGTATATGTATGTACTCTATTTCTTTCCAGTTCTGTTTTTGTAAAACCATATTTTAATATTCCAAAAATGTTTTACTCATATTATTCCCTCTTAGATTTTTTTTGGCAAAAAAGTGGTACTCCAGGATTTGAACGCTTTTTTATTATTGACCACAAAATAGCACATTGTCTCATTTATGGCATTTTACAGTTTTTGGTCATTTTTTGGCCACAAAAAAAGCCAATATAATAAATATTTTTTCACTATTAATATTTTTTTGAAAACCACAAACAAAATTTTTTTATGCAGTAGATAAAAATAGCAAAAAAATATAAATAAACCCTGAAAAAGCTTTCTAAGATGATTTGTGTAATATTTATGTAAATTGTTAAGGGTAACAGGTGTTGCAAGAGCAATTAGTTCTTTACGGGCAAAAAATAAAAAGACACTGAGACGAATTAAAAAGAACTTTAACTTAAAAAAATAGAAATATAAAGTAATTTAAAAATTCAAATTCTAAATACTATAGATTACAGCAAAATTTAGTAACTACTTTTCCTAGTTTTCGGCTACACAATTACGGTTTTTCTGCTTATTTATACGGTTCGTCAAACCATCATTAAGTTAATATTCACAGCGATTTTCTAAAGTTCGCTTAAAGTCTATTACACACGGTTACAGTTTTAATTCATAAACAACCTCAAACTGCAGCTGGTTTAATTACTATTGCCCCAACCCCACCCACTCAAGTAGGTGTTAGTGGTTAAAATTATAGTCATCGCCCTCGTTGTCATTACTCGGTTTATTTTTCAGTTTTTGGTCAACAACACACCAACCAACAACGCTATCA